>NC_135388.1:7425000-7600000 GCF_051989625.1 Stigmatopora argus | reverse complement strand
GAACTGATGTTCATTCACGGCCACCCTCCCTTCTCAATTGGATTGGACATCTACCACTGATAAACTCATTTAAAAAAAGAATCCCAAAACCTTTGAGCAAGGGTGCACACTGCAATCAGTTCAGAGCGTACCCCTGTTCTTTCACTGTTCTCAGTCAACTTGGATAGACTCCAGCACCCCATGAGGGGGATAAGTAGTACGGATAATCCACCAAATTGATGTCTGGTACATTTATGCTTTTCCTCCTTCACGTGAAATCTATTTAAATGAATGGTTTTTTCTTGATCTTTTCCTACATTTTAAAGCATTCTCATTATCCAAACCAAACCGAACTAGTAGATTCACTTTTCAAAATAAAATATTCGCCTCATGCAAGCTGTTAGAGCCAATAATGTCATTTAAAATAAAAAAGTCAGAATAGTCCCTGCTAAATGGTTATTACATTACGTCTTTTCTTTTGTCGACATTCAGTTGCGGGTATTTCCCATGACGACATTTCTGCAGCTAATTTTAAGTAGGCCTAATAGGAAATCAGTTTGTGCAAGCTTTCCCCAATTCTTATTAACCCCTTTGTTTGCATCAAATCCATCAGCCTCTTTTGGCTCAGGTTAATCTTCACTGTGTATCCGGTGTCCATACACACACACACACACACATAAGCACACACCCACACTCGGCGTCACACGGGCTAATGCACTCAAGCCCTGATGAGTTGTTTTGATGCCTTAAACATTAATGTGCATGTTCTATAATGCATCACTGTGTAAAAGTTATCCATGTTTTCATTTGAGCTAAAGATCTTTCACATTCAGATAAGCACTATAACAAACTTGGAAGCGATTTGAAGCACGAAGAAAGCTACTGGAAGTGTAATACCATTTGGTGGTGGACTAATTTGGGAAAAAATAGAACATTAATAATACATTTTGCAATCAACAAATACTTTTGAAATTATTTTCATCAATATCTAATTCCTGGCTATGAGATTTGCTGAGAAAACATCTACGGGTGGACTCAGACCTTTAGATGGTTCTGTAGCCTATACCTTTTACTTTTTTTCGGTTTGAAATCGAATTTGTAATAATGTCAGACAAACTGCATGCATACATCACCCACTTATTTTGACACGGTTGCCAGACGTGTGTGGGCGTTTAGACAAGCGCTCGGTGTACAGAATACATCTGAAAGCATCAAATTTGCGTTTCCTGTGGTCTTTTAGTTCCATACACAAACACCAGAGTAACCCTTCCTTACCAACAGTCATAAATAAGCGTTATCTAACTGTAAAATAACTCAATTTATTTACCGGTGAATTGGGAGAATGGGCATCTTTAGAATGCAAATGACACAATATTTCTCTTTATTAAATACTGTTGTATCTAATGTTGAAACGTTATTAGGACCCTTTAGAATAAAATGCTGACTTCACAATTGTTCTGTTGGATTGAGGCTTATGAATAATTGAAATAACGACAGCAATCAATTGACAAGCAAGTATTATAGTACAGTACAGTCATCATGATGTCTTTTGTGTTTTATTTTGCTTTCTTATGTAATTCCCAAACAAAAGAAAACCACGTAATTGTTACAAATGCTACTCTTAGATCAGCTGGAGAAAGGTTAATGCAGGGAAATAGCAGTGTGATAAAAGGCTTGGTAAGATGAAAATCTTCATAATATCTTGTTTGTAAACAAACAAATACAAATGGCAAGCTCTATTCAGTTTTGAAAACATTCACTGGATTTTTCAAGAATCATAATATAATACTGAGGGGAATAACCGCTCATTTCTAAACGCAGCTTCACATAGTATGTGCTACGTTTCCCCCCAAACATTTACAGTCACAAAATAAAAATACCTGACTATTTTATGTTAAAATTAGATTTAGTTAAGTTTTAGTATTAAGTTACTGAGAGATTTTGCTCCGTGTTTACTGTATAAAGTGAAAAATACCCAATATTGTTAATGTTTTATTTACTGTTTTAAATCTGGGTTCAAAATAGGTGATTATTTATTTCATTTTATTTTATTACCTCTTGAGAATTATTCCAAACATTGGGCTAAAGGATACAAAGTTCTTTACTATTCACTTTTTAAATACACAGCTCTTAAACTGAACATGACTGAACACATTGTCCATCGATTGGACAGTAGCCTACTGTATTATCGTCACCTAACAGGACTTGACCTTTCCCCTCTGCGTACACACCCAAGTACATTTCACTATACCCCTAAATGTTATCTTTAGCGATGACCTTTAAAGTGCGAAGATAAGGAAGGTAATTTTGTGTGGGAGGGTGCCAACGTGGTTTGTTCTTCTAGTGAAAGTTGGAGAGCAAACAAGCAGCATCGTCCCCCCCATCTCACCCTGTTATTTGTATGCTTTGAGGCATCGCTCTCTTTTTAAGGATTTGAGCACACACATCCTGCAGCAATGCTAACGTAAGCACCGACGCAACAGGTATTTGCTAAATGTCAACAAATATCAAGTTACGTGATGTCTGGTCCTGTTTTAGAACAACCAGCGATAAGGATTCACTGCAGAGACCATGAAGCAAATTGAAAATTATTTCTGCAAGATCTCAAATAGAGTATATAGTAGGGTTGGCCTTATTTTGAAATTTGGCCCTTCAAAATCCAAAGCACAAAAATACAGAGTGTATTCTAAGAAATGATGAAAATCAACAAAGTATAGTCATAAAGCTACTCCAATCTAAACACAAAATCCCATGAAAATACGCCCATTATTATCTCAATATTCCCCGTAACAACTCCAATCATTCATTTTATGGTCTATTTTTGTTCTGAATAGAGACAAGGGTGAAAAGTGAACAAGAACATCCCATTTGAATCTGGACGAGCGCTCGTTTATCCGGGTTTGGTTGCTAGTCATTTGCACACAGGCAAACAAGCATTCCCATAAGGACAATTTACAGTCCTCAATGAACCTAACATGCAAGATTGTTTGAGGAAGTTGGACTCCCTGGAAAAAAAAACCCTCCACAAACATCCGGAGCCAGATTCGAACCCCCGCCCTCGGATCTTGCAGTCACTACTGTCTTTGTTTATCATTTCTAAATATAGAAATTTAAATCGTGTCACATGAAGAAACCACTTCAAGCAAATTCTTATCATTGTTTTTATTTCAATTTTATTGCATACAGAGGGCCGTAAAAGACTTCTTGGTTAGGGTTTCTCTCTAGTGGTCACTTGCTGAAATTGCTTTGACTTGCCGGTTTAAAACTTAAAACTTGTGAGAACACAACATCTGCAGTAAATTAAAATTTATTTCTGGAAATCTATCACTTAGATAAAATGTTAAAAATCCTGCAGTGGGATTCAAGCTGCAATGACATTAAATTGTGACACTCTTGATGATACTGATGATCGATGACTAGGATTGAGTTCATTCATCACATCAGCTGGTGTAAAATCAATTCAAACAGCCAGAAGCATTTAAATGTGAAGGCCGAAACACTCTTACTATTAGAGTATGAAGTACTATCCCCCTTTTTTAGCATCCGTTTCGCTGGATACGAAAAGATTAGTGACCCTTTATTATTATTATTTTTTTTTTTACATGTACTGTGGCACAGCAGCAAAACTGGATAATCCTCCCAAGAATTCCAGAACATGCACATGCTTAACCTTGAGCCTTTAATTAGTCATTTTATGAGTTAATAAAACTTGACTTTGGAGTTTTCTCATGACAATATTGCAGGCTTGGTTGAACACAATTTAGTGAGGCCTGTTAACATTCCGTAGTAGCGATGATCACTGTGGTTATTGCCACCATCTTGATCGAACTAAGAAAAAAAATAGAAGAAGCCATCAATTATAATTAGTGCTTGTACTCATTGGTCACAGGCGAGCTGGAATTATCCCAGTTTACAATGGGTGAGTTTTTATTCTAACCATAAAATCTCAGAACCTTTTTTTTAATAACAAATACTGTATTTACAATACTGTGGTATTTATATTAACCGAATTATATGTACAACCACAATGCTTCATTTCCAAATCAAACATGTATTCACAAACTGAAAAAAAATATGTCCATTAAAAATCATCTGAATCAAAGTAAAAGTACAACTCTCAGCAAAAATACCTAAGAATATATCAATATTTTAAAAATAAAGAGAAATATTCAAGTTATCATTATTATTATTATTATTTACTCTCAATTTTATGTAAAGTAGTTAGTGGATGAGAGAATACGACTAAAGCAAAATTTCATACATTTTGGTATATAAATAACCATAGTATCTCATAAAATGGATTTAACAAAAACGTGTCGTAATTTTTGTTTTAGTTTAACATTATGTTTTCCATTTGAAGTGAGATTTTCCCCTTAGGTACTTTTTTGCTTATGCACGTTTAAATCAAATTCTGGTTAAAGAAATGCATCAAATATTCTTCGTCATCATTCAGCGCCCCCTAAACGTCATCAACAATCGCCACGTTACGCATGGCTCCCTGACACCCACTTGCACAGCTTCCATGAATCTTCTGTATTCGTTTTAATTGCTTTTGGAATAATATTGGTTTTGTTTTTTGATAACCTGATGAAGATCCCTTAGAAGATTGATTGCCTTGCTTTACTAAGCAATTTGATTTTATTCAAGCTTGTTCTTTGGGGGGAAAATAGCCGCTAGCGGGCTAGCATTCGCTGCCAGTCCAGAATGTTGTCTCTGAAGGTCGGGTACTCGACTTTGGCTTCATCGAGACATTTTCAAACTGAATTGAGCAGACTCTCGACTTCTCGTGTTTATTTTTCCGTCTGTCCGGCATCTTCCGAACAGATCCCCGTCATCCGCGTTCCTCGCTCCGTGCAGAATCGCGTCGAGAACGTGAAGCAAACCCGAAAAATTACGCCAATCCGAACCAGCAAAGCCGGCAAACTCCTCATCCAGGGAAGGAATGCCAGTTTGAACCAGTCTGTTGGTTACACGCACGGCAAATTTGAAGTGCCCACACTCTGCTCCAAGGGATGGAAACACAACAAGTCATTCGGGGATTATTTCACCATCAACAACATCCGATCCGTTGCCCCTTTTATAACTGCCGGCGGGGAGAAAGAGGAGGACAAAAAGCCCACGGAGACCTTCCACAAACTCCACATCTCCGCGGATCTGATAGAAACTTTGGAAGGCCTAAACATCATCCATCCCACCACAGTGCAGATGCAGACCATTCCTCAGGTGATGAGAGGTCACAACATCCTGTGTGCGGCCGAGACAGGAAGTGGGAAGACGCTGAGTTATTTGTTGCCCATTTTGCACAAATTGCAGCTCAGTAAGGAGATGAATGAAGATCTGTGTCCCCCTGAAATTCATGCTATGGTCGTGGTGCCCTCCAGGGAGCTGGCCGAGCAGGTGGCATCCGTGTCCAAGAGCCTGTGCACCCCACTGGGCTTGGAGACGAGGATGGTGGAAGGCGGGCGAGGCGTGGGTAGCATCAAAGGGGTTTTCAAGCAAGACCCTCCTGACGTTTTAGTCGCCACACCCGGCGCACTGGTCAAAGCTCTGCGAAGACGTTGCCTGGACCTGAGACACCTGCGCTTCCTGGTGGTGGACGAAGCCGACACCATGTTCGACCCGAGCTTCGTCGACATGCTGGAGGAAATTTTGGGGCACGTCGTGATCGCCGGCAGTCCGGCGGAGACGCGAGACCCGTTGGGAAAGGCTCAGCTTCTGGCGGTGGGCGCCACCTTCCCCGGCGGGGTGGGCGACGTCCTCGGCCGGGTGACAGATCTCGGGAGGATGGTGGTCATAAAGAGCAAGATGCTGCACTACCTCATGCCACACGTTAAGCAGACCTTTCTAAGGGTTCGTGGGCAGGACAAGGTTCCAGAGCTCAACCATTACTTGAAACGATTGCAGCTGGAACAACGAGGAGATGGTGGGGACGGGGTCCTGGTGTTCTGCAACAAGTCCTCCACTGTCAACTGGCTCGGGTAAGTAAAGGAAAATATTAAGTTTTAGTAAACGCCTGGGGGAAAGAAAACATGATTTATTTTTAACTATTTGATGAACAACATGGGTTAAGAGTTTTTATTTTCTATATCTCTGCAAAAAAAATATTTCCGTGTTCAAGGTACTCCTTAAAGGAGCTTGTTTTTAAATCATTATACATTATAAAACTAACCAATATCCATTTTTTTGTTAATTGTGTTGCTTTGTGTTAAGATTAGATGTCTTGGAAATGCATTATTTGTTTTGTCCATTACTAAGCAAGCATGGAGTGAATATTATTTTGTTAATATATACTTCCTGAGGATATAATGAACAACCACAGGTTTTATATTGCACGGAAAAAAACGCGTTCTTCCAATGAAAATGCCTTTTTATTTCCGGCGTTTTCATAATAAGTCCATTTCTTCCACAATAGATATTCTCTGGAGGAAATGGGTGTCCCGCACGCCCGTTTGCAAGGTGAGATGCCTGCTGTGGTGCGCACTGGCATCTTTCAGGGCTTCCAAAAGGGCACTACGAAGCTTCTGCTGTGCACCGACGTGGCCTCGCGAGGCCTGGACACGTCCCGGGTACGTCTGGTGGTCAACTACGATTTCCCGGAGTCACACACGGACTACATCCACAGAGCCGGTAGGGTGGGGAGAGCTGGGGGGTGCCAAAGTGGCGAGGTGCTCAGTTTCGTCACACACCCATGGGAGGTGGAGCTTGTTTGGAAGATGGAGACAGCTGCTCGGAGGAGGACTTGTTTGCCCGGTATGGAGTCCGCTATACGGCAAACACAACCTAAAATGGTGGAGACGAAAGAGTTGAGGTGACGGACGCCATTGGATGACAACAGTATTTTTCAGTTTTTTTTCCAATTAGTTGCCTCGGACAGGTTTTAGACCCCTCCCTGTCCCTCGTGAGGATAAGCAGCTTGGAAGATGAATAAAAGATTTGGGTTTTCCCCCCCCCCCCCCCCCGACATGTCACCTGCCTCACACTGATTTACCATTACAATTGTGGAAAATATTCTCGTTCTATAAGCGTCAACACTGATTAACCACTAGAGGGTAGCATTTATCTGATTTCTGGTTTTATTTAGTATTCACTTTTTAAATTAAAAACAATTCTGAACATTTATTGGACTAGTGACTTTTTTTGTAATACAAAAGAATAAGTCATAGGGAAAATAATGATTTAAAATAATGAACCCGTTAAAGGCCAATTTTCTACATTGTATCTCTTATGATTATATATATTTTTTATATGATGTGTCCGTTTTTTAATAAAAATGCTAATCCAACTAAATATAATTAAAATAATTTTAAAAAATACCAATATGCTCCGGTTATGACACCCAATTACACTAAGGGCCATTTAATAATAATAATTTATGCACAATACTTGCTGGTAGTCTTGTTTGGTAAAATCCCTCCCCAGTGTACTAATTATACTCGTCTCCAATATCTATGAGCACAGGCCCAAATCTGACACCTTGACTGTCAATGCCCCCCCTGTCCCCTGATTTTCCTTCCTCTTTGCCTGCAGGTTGCATGTTGAAAGCAAAGTGTAAGTCCCCCCTCCCTGTAAAACTTTCTGCGCTTCTGATGTAATGTGGAATGTTGCCACGAAAATTATGGATTACGGGCAGCTGATGGAAAACGATCCAAATATTTTCTCGGAGACGTCTCGCTCCCACAGTTGGGATTTCGGGTGGGGAACGGGGTCTTCTGAGGGAGAAATGTGGAGATTATGGTAGCAGACAGATGTGTCAACATGGCACTTCCATCAGAATGTTTGGAATTTTACTTGGATTCTCGGGCAACTGTTCTTCTCTTGTCACTTAAAATATGATTTGAAGGTTTTCCCTTCTACTTTATTTCTCTAACTGACTAAGTTAAATATTGAATTGTCTAATTTAAGAACAGGCCCACTGTCTACACACAAGATTTGTACACAAAGCATGACTACTTGAATGACACTCATTTACCATTAATCAGAACGCAATGTATTGTGGGAAATTTGGCAGGCTGGACTCGCTGGCGCTTGTGCATAAGAGTGAGTCATGAATACAGAACACCTGAAGAGTGTTTATTTGTGTTTTTATTTTTTTATTTATATGAATAAATTAAGGTTTTCAGACTTCTGCTCCATAAACAGAATTGACAGTCAGTATTGATGTTGTTAGTATCATTTACAACATCAATACAAAAGACAGTAATGAAAAATATATTCAGTAACAGATAAATATAGTATGGATTTTTTTTATTCAGAGGCTTCAGGGGTCTAAATTGCTTTATTGATTTTTTTAAAGTGCCAATTTTAGTTTATAATCCAATTATGAGTTTAAAAAACGCTAATATCGGAGGGGTTTATAGAACTTATGTTTGAAGCATAAATGATTATGAAATGAATTAGTAATTAGTATAGTAACAAATAAGCTTTAAACTTCAGTTTTCACACATTCAAGAAATTAAAACAGAATCGAGAAGTTTAGCAATTAAAATGAAAACTTTCCCTTTGGAACAAAAATTTCTCTCTTGGGGTTAGACTGACAATATGTCTATTTTTACACTTCCTATTTGTTATTTCATTTCCTAGGCAATATTAAATCATTTTTCCGATGTATTTTAACCAGTTGCATCAAGCACCTTGGAATTCCCTGTATATTACGAGATTAAAGTTTTAGAAAAGAATGGTAAAATAGTCAAATTGTTCATACAGTATATAATGACATGAATTCCTCATAGACCAGAATAGAGCTTTTGGAGAACACTTAGTGGGAGATAAACTACAAAACGTGGTCGATTGAAAGTGACGTATTTCCTGTGGTGACCCCACAGGGAGGATGGGCTTGTCTCCCAAATGCCCACGCCCACCAACCCCCCTCCACCCCCATTTGACGCGCACGTACACACGCGCATTGTACACACTCAACAGTCGCCGCTGTCCCTCCACGCGAACGCACACACTCGCCGGCCGGCCACTTAGGACATTTGCCTTCCAGCCGTGCAGAGGATCCTATTTTGCTGCTAAATCAACGGAAGTGTCCGCCCCGGTGCGTTCTGCGATGCACCACTGGAGCATCTGAAGGTAAAACGGCTTTATTTTTCCCCCCCTTTATTCATTGGTCACATAGTCATCCGATTACCGCGGCGAACATCCCTCCTGCGGCACACGCCGAAAATCCGCCTGACGGCTCTTATCAAAACGGGGCGGCGGGGGGCAGGGGGGATGAAGCAGGTCCGCGTGTGCGTGTTTGTCGCTGTTTCGCCGGCGAAGTTGCGAGCCCCCGACCCGCCGTGATGCTCGCAACTTGTGGAGCCATGCTTCGTGCCAGCAGGGTCTTCCGGCGGCTTTGCCGAGTCGGGCTGCCGCTGCACGCCGCGCAGGAGGCGTCTCTGGCGGCTTTTGTTTGGAGAGTTGGGTGGGGTGGCGTGGGTTGGGGGCTGGGGGTAGTAAACTCGGAATTCACGGGTCCCCCGCCATGATCATGTATAGTAGGAGTAGGGATCGGGTACCTTTTTGATACAGAAAACAATTAATATTTTTAAATGTTATTCCTTGATGCCCATACTCAGAATATCAAAAAATTAAAAACCATGAAAATCTGTGCTTTTTGGCTCATTCCGTTACTTTTAAAGTACAAAAAGTCTCTGAATTCCTTTGATAACACTGTTAAGCTGTTGCTAATCAATGGATATCAATGAGAGAATGCATGCAGAAGACTATTTAAGAAAGGCAAGACCAGCGGTTTCCATATTTTAGCTCACAGTTTAGTGGAGAGCCATATGCACCCATCTAAAGAGCCACATTGGGCTCTCGAGCCATAGGTTCCCTACTCCTGGTGTATGGTGTCAGGCAACTTTGTTTTAGAACACCAGCCCGGCCGGGGTTATGCATTTCCCAGGCCAAACTGAAAGATCATGAATGCCCCTCTCCATTTGTTGGAGTGTTTTCCCTATACTCCTTGAAGCAGTGGCTTTAACATGCAGGGGTTTAACCCGCAGCTTCACTGTGCATGTTTGATTCCATGGCTCCACTGCCACACCCCTTCCCGTAGGGCAGCCCTGTAGTACTCCAACGTGCTTGGTGTTTGGTCGTGAATCAGTTCTACGTAAGATCATCCAGTTTTACGTTTCAGGTTTAAGCAGAATTTTTTTTAATGCTATCTATTTTTTGTTATGTGTTGTGAGACTTGGCAGGTCAAAAGAACTTTATTTCAACCAAATCTGTGTGGATGTACGGTAGGACTCTGACCTTTAGTGTTTACCAATATGTCGTCATCGGGGAGTCTTAAGAAATAACATGCCAATGCTTTGGAATATGTATTTTTAGAGATCTCGTTTTCAACCGTTGGTCTCCCTACCCAAGATGGTTGCCAGTCACACACACCTCTGTAATAAAGAATCAGGTCACCCTTCCCAAGGTTTTTTTTAATCATTAATTTCAATGAAGGCGGGCTGGTGGATGAGTGCTTAGCTCACAGTTCTGCAGTCAAGGGTTCGATTCTCAGGTAGGTCTCAATTTGTGGAGCTTGCATGTTGTCCCTGGGCTTGTGTGGGTTTTCTCCGAGTACTCTACCCAAAAACATTCAAGCTAGGCTAGTTGTATGCTAATTTGTTCCTGGACGTGAATGTGATTGGTCGGCCGACTGACTCTTACATCAATAGTTTCATAAAGTTATTATTTACTGGTCAGCTCTAAGAAAATGTCCTCCATTTTTAGCATGCAGATCCTTCTCCATTAACTTCTAGTGGCCAAACTATATTGCTCGCCCCTGTCGGCAAGGAGCAAATGAAGATGTTTTTTCATGACCTTATCACAATATTCTCAAAGCGACATGCTGGAACGCTCTTCTACGGTGTAGCTGTTCACATTTAGTGCTGAAATCGCCAAGAAGTGAGCTTCATTGGTTTGATAGACCGCCAAGCTGATTATTGACAATCCTCGGCTGGGTGACTAAACTCTGGTCAGCATGTGTGAAGCGGCGGGGCCCGGGACTCCTCATTAATCGTGCGTGGCTTATTGATTCATTTTGTCTCTCCATTAAAAACAGGCCAGAGGGAAAGGAAATAAGAGACTCATAGTGTTCTACGCTTAAAAAATGATGCACAACATAGTGACTAGGAATGTCCTGATGCCGATGGTTTTTACTTCCAATCTAGTCAGATTTGTCATTTTTCAAGATATGCTTTGCCGATACCAATCCAATTTTTAGACCAGTAAAAAAATGGGAAACAATGTAACCAGTAAATGACACATTTTCTTTTTATATGAAATTGAGTTCTGGTACTTCCTCAAAAAACGTATTATGAATGCTACTGTATTACTTTTTTTTTTAAGTAGTCCCTCTCAAACCACTAGTGGTTTGATTTATAGCAGCTAAAAAGCACCATGGTATTTAAAACACATTTGACTACTTGATTCGGATCCAATCTTGCGACCAAATCCGATATTCTGTTTACAATATTCAAGGTTCATTTGTCATGAAAATTTTAGTCAAACTTTCAGGTGAACTCTTCTATCTGTGTTTTCTCATAACTATTATTATTTTTTGTTGGTCATTTTTATGAAGTGGGAGTGTTTTCCCTTATTATTTTCTCCTTAAATTAGGGGTAGGGAACCTACCATACGTTTGTGGCTCTTCTGATGGGTGCATGTGGCTCTTCTATAACCTGTGAGCTAAAATATTTATTTAAACCACTGGTCACAGAGAGAATGCACCAATAGGAGCGTCACATCGGCACTATGGTGCAGACACTGTCTAACTTCAACCATCTTTTTTTTTTCATTAGACTTTTCTGCATGAATATTTTCATTGATTAGCAACTGCGTAACAGTGTTGTCAAAAGATTTCATTTATTACTTTAAAAGTGGTAAAATGACCCCCCTAAAAAAATCACATCTTATTTTCATATTTTTACTCTTAAATTCTGAGTATGGCTCTGAAGGAATAAAATTAGAAAATAGGAATTGTTTATGGCTCTGTGTCAAAAATGTTAGACTCCGTAACTAATGTGCTAACCTGGTTCAAGTCGATAAGACAGAATTTCACACTTTGTTGCGACCGAGCCACAGCCTGTGTAACCTTAAACATGAGTCAAATCGCAACATTCCTCTTTTAAAAAAAGCACCCTACTGCTATCATGTGAGGACCCCTTATTTTGACAGCACATCTCTGCCTATTTTCTTTCAAAACCAAGCATCAGAGAAGAAGGAAGCTAAGGTCAAATGACAACAAAGAACAACTTTATTGGGTCATTTACTTGGGGGTGGAACTGTGTGTTTTGGGGCTGTGTTCTACACGTGCTAACATTTTTGTAGAGCTGGAGTGGTTGTTATGGTAACAGGAAGCTTATTGGTTGCACATGATGATGTAACACCACATTTAAGAGTACCGGGAGCTTGAATTTTCTTCCACTCGGTTAAACTAATCTATAAGAAGCACCTTTGATGCACCATGCCACAATACTGTCTGGTTGGATGCCCATGAAGACTAAAAAAAAATGATAGGACCTCCCCCTTTTTTATTTTTGCGGCGAGTACAGATGCATCTGCTGCCGTATGACTCCCATGGTCGCGAACGAATGGCGTTCTCATTACTCAACACATTTGTTGACACATTTCCACATTTCTATCAGTCATCACAGTATTTTAGCTCCCACCAAGCCGCGGGTGGGTGACATTAATCCGTTGGTGGAATTCCCCGACATAGTCACTGGTAACTTTCTTAAGGAATATTGCTGGGAGTGCTGGAAATGCATCCCACCCACTGCTTTCCACTGGGCTCTTCGACCCCCCGCAGCCTCTGGGGTGTCTATTCTTGGGTTTCCCATCAGGGTTTGAATGTTTGGCAGCGAGCGGTCATTGAGGGAGCCGACCCTCTGAATAAGACCACCCTTCGGGGGGATGAGCTCAAATCGTCCCAGTGTTGCCGAGTGAAATGTATAGGATCAATTAGTGGAAGATCGTTTTACATCATGGTGGGGTTGTCGCGATTTTCCGTCCAAATTCGACCACAATCTTTTTCGTGACCCTGGTTGGAATTACATTTTTTTTCCCTGCAAATATTTTGTTCCAGAATACAACCTGCAGGTGTTTTCTCTGGATTCAACTGTTGTGGAAATAGCCTAAATGCTAAGTCAATTACTGGGTGAAGTAAAATATAGCGAGATATATTTAGTTCTGGTGTAGTTGTTTGATCTTTGCCTTATTCGAAGTTATTGAGCCGTTTTAGGGAATAGAAGAATCAGATCCCTCAAATGCAATCTTTTCCTTCCTGGAGGGAGCATAGTGCACCGATGATCTGGACAATGAATTCTCACATATTGTCATGGACGTGCCAAAGGCTAGCAGTTTCAAAGCGGTTCATTTACTTAACACTTGGCATGGCCATGAGACATGTGTTAAAGGTAGTTTCTCAGGAAGTGACATGATCCTATGCAAATCCTCAACACTGTATATTTTCATAAGCTTGACTTATTTGGCCTTTTTTGGCTATGGCAAAATTCTCTTTGAGAAAATATACATTGACACAATAGCAGGAGTGCATATTCCCCTTTTTGATTGAGCAAGATGTTTGATATAGTCTGTCCCAGAAACCATTTAACTATGTCAGAGAGATTTGATATCAAGACAAGGTTTGCTCAGCCTCCATTTTTACTCGGTATTTCCAAACCTCCGCTGACGGCCGGTACCAGAAATAGCAGCGGATAAGTGGCCGTTAATGTATGACTGCGACGCAATCGTTCCGTCAGGACCCCCAGCCTCCCCTCTCATTCCGCAGCACAACTTGGTACTTGGCCAGAACCATTCTGTCTTTAAGGGGTTCTCTAAGACTTGCAATGCTGTCTCTTGATCCGAGCTATATAAGGAAAACAATTCTGCGTTTATTAGTTCAGGTCAAGTTCATGGGAGCGCTGCCAGGCCTCCGAGTAGTAGCTGAGGTCAGGAAGAAGAACAAGAAGAAGTGGCAGCATTCATAGTGTGGCGCTGTAAACATTCCTTTCCTGGTACTTTGGAGGGTTTCTGGGAATGCTTTGTTGCTCATCAAGGGGGATGGAGATAGCTTTCCATTTGTCTGTCTAACATGCTACAGGGGCCATGTTTTCTAATGCAACCCGTGGTCATATTAGCATTCACCTAATGGCTTCCATTTGGGTGGTCCTGTACGTAGAGATCAGAGAGACGTTTTGGAAAAAGGCCATCCACCTGCTGCATCCTGCCAGCTGTAATGATGTTTGAGATGTGTTTACATGTAATGTCATTTTGGTTTTGTGGTCTGGACCAAAGCAGAAAACGATACACGTGGTAAGCAATGGTACTCGTTTATTCACACCAGTCTAGTCGGAGACCCAAATGAGGACCAGCATCATAAGAATGGTTAGATGGAGAATTTGTTTGTATTGTAAAAAGTCTTCCGTGTAGTTTTGCTTGTTGGCAAATAATAACAATTTTAGCTTATAATGTAGCTTGACTTTGAGGACATTTTAGAAGGTCATGTGCTAGACCCCTTCAAGTAAATACGGGTTCCTTTGTGTTGGCACTAATGACTGTGAGGAAAATGAACACCCTTTTAATCAATTATTTATGGTATTTATTTTATGTACCGAGCATCTTAATGGGAATGTTGCCTGGCTGTAACAAGTTGTTGCCTTATTCAACATTGAATTTGTGTAGCGCCTCTCCTATAGTACGCTCTGTTTTTTCTAAGCAGCCTGAAAGCATGATCATTTAGCAATAAATTCCATACAATTCAGATGACCACAGATGATTCATAATTCCGTCATGCATACTATGGTGCAGCTGTTTATTTTACATGAGTCAAGGCCTGGGCGTGTTTAGGATGAAGAGCGAGTGGATTGACCAAAGAGCATTGGAAGGTTAAAAGTACAGTTTTCGTGTGCCAGGCGTTGGAAGTCAGTACTGACGGCGGCTCTGAGTATGACTGACTTTGTTCCTATTTGCTCTGCGGACACCACAATGGGTGCAGTTGAATCACGTCATTCGCTGCACACCCGATGAACTGTCGGTATTTCAGGAACTTGTGTTGTTCTCCTGTAAAACTAGAGCCAAATGGGATTCAATTTGCCCCAAGTATGTGCTATTTATTTCCTGAAATTGAATTAGGATGATCCCGATGTCTTAAAAACCCTGTTAAAAATTAGAACAGTATCTCCTTTTGAACCCGAAAGTTTGATATGTACATGCCTGTGCGCAGCTTGTTCTCCAGCTGGCATGGAGACAAATGCTGCATTGTCACATTCCTCTCCTCACATACATGGCCTCATGGGGGGTTAGAATGCCATGCTTTTCCACAGTTGGGTTACTTATCTCCCCAGTGCAGTGCGCACCCTCAGGGAAATCACTTGAAGAGAAGAGGAAAGGAGGAGGGTGTGGGTGGGAATCCTACTTACCCACCAGCAGTCAACATTTGTCTCTAAATTCACCATTACTGCAATTTAAGTAGAGTATTTTGATACGCCTAATATTGGTTGCATATATACTAGCTTGCCTTGCAAAATGACAAGTTGGAAATATTACTCCTTAGGCGCTGTTTGTGCAGAGATTTTATTGGAAACCAGGATTTAAATGGCAGCTACAAGTGGCAGATGGGGAGTAGGATTTTTCTGATTGTGCTTCATGACAACTTGTTCCCTTTTTCAAGCTGCCACTCTTGGGTTTTAAGAAGTGACTTGTTACAGCTGTAAAGTAAGGTGGAAAGCTGATTTCCAATTGTGGAATGTGGAGTGGCTGTCCAATGCTTAAAGTTATAAATATATCAAGTTTTGGAAGTGGGCTCCTTCGCCCTGTGATGCCAGCAATGAGATGAGAAACATTTGGATGCTCTCATGGCAACAAACCCACACATGCGTTCTATTGCTTGCTTTGTTTCTTTTAAGCTTGAGAACAACTCATAAAACAGTTTTTTAATCAATATTGATAATTTTGCAAACAATCATTTCCTACTTAGTGTGTATCCCAAGAAAACTGTTGAAATGTCTCTGATTGCCACTGAGGAAAATTTAAAGTTGACTCATTCATTTTATATTTCAATTGGTTAATGTTATTATGATACTAAAATGTTCAATGAATATTGAGTGCAATAATTAAACGACAATCCATAAAACCATGTGCTTTTGATTCAATTTACTTGGAGAATTCAATGTATTGATGAATTCTTTGCATTCTGCAAATGTTTGCCTGTCCGCATGGCAATCAGGAGGTTAAAAGATCTCCATTCAGATTTTGCACACACCACCATCCATATCTAAAAAAACAAACAAACATGCATTTTGCTTAGACTGCATACTAAATCCTTTGGTTTTCCGACTATAAAGTGCACTGAAAATTGACCTTTTGATCAGGTAGGCCTGAATGAAAATAAACTTGTCCATTGATGGATTCTGTTGCGCTCTATAATCCGAAAAATACGGTAAATATATTGTAGTCCGTGGAATGCTTTCTTTTATATATGCTCTGAAATTGGCGGGCCCTTTGTTAGCATAAGCAATATTAAAAATAGTGTGGCAATCACAATGGGCATGTTAATTGACTGTAGTTGCCTTTTTGCTCTGATTTCAAATCCTTGTCATAAATTCAAGTACTGTCATACCTCTACTTACGAATGCCTCTAGGTTCGAAAGTTTCAGGTTACAAATTTATTTTCTTTGCAAGTGAGTGACTCATGATACGAAAAAGATCCAAGTTACGAAATCCCCCAAAAAGTAAATGCATTTCCTTATCTGTTATTTTATTTTGAATCCCTGTCAAGTGATTAAATACCACAAATGCAACGTGGCAACAAAAGACCCCACCCCCCTTCCCGCACACACATAGGGCACAAAGTAAAAGTCTAAAATTTAATCCAAACTGGACGGCTTTCGGCCCTGGTAGAACGGGTTCACTTTGACCAATTTTAAAGGGTTTAGGTGGTAGTTGTGTGAGGACTGTGGAACGAATGAGAGAATTTACATATAAAGTACACCTCTACTTACAAAATTTTCGAGTTCCAAAAAAGTCTTGGAACCAATTAATTTCGTAAGTAGAGGTACGACTGTACGCTAACGTACGCAAATATTACAATTTAGGTTGTACATCTGGAGGAGGTCTTGCGTCCCACCACTATTAGAAATGATGATTTTCCTGATGTACCTACGGATCAGGTAAATTGCTATTCATGCTTCCAAAAAGTTTTCCTCCCACAGTAAGTGGACAAACTGCGTAGATTGCAGTATTTCCTCTATTCCTTACCATACTCTCCTCATGTCCCTCTGGTGCTGGTTTTCTAATTTGCTGACCGAGCAAGAACAGAAGCCTGCTCTTTCTCTCACTGGCTTTCTCTTCCCTCTTTATCTCACCAGCCTTTTTTTCCCTGTCACTCAAGTGTGGCCCCCACTTGTCAAACCCATCTCTACTCTGTCGCGTGGCTTGCAAGCATGTTGACACCTTGTCTTCGAGCCAGCCGGTGGGAGGAAAAGGGGATCGTGGGTGTTTGTGAATCTGCACATAAACGTCTGGAAAATGGATGGCAGGCTTTTGCTTTGATGGATGGAATGTTTACTCTTTAGTGTGTCATTTTGAATAACCTCCATGACATGATATTGTATCCGGGGGGGGGGAAGCTTTCATTTACAGGGCAGTCTGTGCAAATCCCAATGGAGTGAATGACAGGGTGATAGTGAGCCCAAAGAAAAATCTGCTCTATAATAGCAGAAAAAACAGCAACAAAGAAACGCTGCTGGCAAAAAAAAGCATCAGGTCGGATAAGATTTTAAATGGAAAGAAAAAGGAATTAAATAGACACCTCTTTTTTAAGGTTAAAACGGTTCAAATCATCATCAAACAACTCGGTGCACTGTTGACTTTATATTTTTAGAGTAGAAATGTGCTTCGCATTCATGTTGAAAAATGCTCAATTTTTCATTTCTGATAAGTCAAAGAAACATTATAAAAAAACATTTTTTTTAAATGCTCACATTCATCGGAAAATCGTTTTCCTAAAAGCGCTGAACATTGGGTTACATCAAGGCCTTTCTTTAGTGTATTGGGTGACAGTCTTTCAATAGACATACAGATGCTTCTACACCTAAACAACATTGTCCATCTTTAGAACTCCTTCCTGACATCTCTTGTCTATTCCATGGGCTCATATTCCATATTGTCCAAAGGATTTCTTTAGACCTAAACCTCACTCATTTGCTAATCACATGCTTAAACTGAAGCAGGTCCTTTTTTCAGTTTTTAACCATTGTGATATGTTCGGTGTGAAACAAAATCAGGCATTTAACGTGTACAAGGTGAACCAGGAGCACTAACCTGTACAATGGCGAAGGCCAGCCCTTTCATCGAGTTGCCAGGTTGGTGGCACTGAGGCTTTGTGAGAGGTGGATTGTTCAGCAGCACTAGGGATCGCAGTCGCCTGAAGGCGGTGCAACACTTGGGTTGTTTCGGTCGTTTTTCTACTGTCTCTTGAGTCACGGTCAGACACCCACAACTGGAGTGGGTCTTTCTCAACAGAAGATATTCGCCATTGTGTTGAATCACCAACATGTTTTCATCGGTAAAGAATGGGGCCCTTCATATTGTTTGATCACAATGAACTAACTAAGCACTCCTGAGAGTTCGAGACTCTCGGTTTCTTTCTTTTAAGTGGCTACTTGAGAAAAACACTCCAGGTTGCATCAAGTAGGGGAAACTGGTCATTGGCTTTGCCCTGTTCTTCTTCCTGCAAAATGGATTTTGATGCGACTACTATATAGCTGTTTTCTAAATTGTGTTGGAAATTAGGCCATTGTAAGAGTTTAAAACCAGCTAAATTGTCTTATGCCTTGAATGTGATTGTTGGCTACTCCAAATCTCTCAAGGTAGTTCATGTTCTTTTTTTTTTACTCAATATTTTTACTGTGTTTGCTTAAATGCACAACTTAGTTGGAATATTTTTGCAGTCTTCTAAGGCCAAGAAGGTTTTTTATGCTCAAGTATACCTAAAATTACCAATCAGGACGGGCGATTCAGTAGTTTAACTTCACCGCTCTTGAACACTGCACCCAGAAAGGCATGCATCCATTTTGGAAAAACCTAGGCTGCATCTGCTGCTAAATGGAAATTGATAAAAGCGTTTATCCTAATTGAGATGTGTGTCAATGCGTGCCTGGCCACCAAATTGGAATTTTGTGGCGGCTGCTAGCTGACTGTCCGCTAAATCACAGCTGTCTGGAGGATTAGAGGACTCGCATTTCCCGTACTGCTGAGATGCAGAAGATTAGGTGGGCAGTTCATGAGGCAAGGCCTGGTCAGCGTTAATCTGCGGGCTCGGTCGTGTGAAACGATCTCTCTGTATACGCTCCTTTACGAGCTTGAATGGATGGTTCAGAAGTGAGCGTGCGCTGGAACCACAACAAGGAAGACTCTGTGGTCCTCTTGTCTTCAACTTCTTTGAGGTGGCTTTAATCCAGAATGTTCTGTTGTGCAGTGATCCAGAATAAGAAAAAGAAATATCTTCAATTGTATTGGCCTCTTGTGTATCTTAAGTGTTCCCGTGACTCATTTTAAGTCTCTTCTGTTTGGTCTTTTTTCTCCATTTATGTTGATTGAACATTTCAGGGGCAAACGATGTTTTTCACAGATTAATGTTGTTTGAAAAAATAAATAATTAAAGGGTTCATGTAAATAAAAGATTCCTCTTGCAGCCAGTTCAGTGACTGCTTGATTTGTCTTGCCGGCCGTTGCTCTCGGGAAACAATCCATAACAGCATATTTTTGATCTGTAAAAGTTATTTATTATGCTTCCCATGTAACATTTCTCATGTGGTGATGCCTCTCATTTATCATTTCTTTAATTTATTATTGTGACACATCATTATTGCCTTGCAGAAAGGGACTCTTGGAAAGCTAACATTATTTGTTAATATAAAGAATTCCTTTGAGGTTGGAAAGCTTGCTTTGAAAATTTCCTTTTGTATTTCTTGTGCATTTTAGCCTTTTTTGTGGGTATTTCATCATTTTACAGTAAAGCAAACTGCTGCAACGTGTTTACAAATTAGGATAAAATCCCACTGTGCCTATCTTGTAAAGACAACAGACTTTTAGGACTCTGTGGGGAACCATAAAAATTGTAAAACAAAATATTAGTGGCATGTTTGTGCTGGTTCTTAACATCATATTTTTGCTGAATGCATTTAGTGCTTTTTTTTTTACGCTAGTCAATGTAAAACACTGCATATCCTCTTAAGGGTCGCAGGGGTGCTGGAGCCTATCCCAGATGACTTTGGGCACCAGGCGGGGGACACCCTGAATTGGTGGTCGCTAAAAAGACGGAATAAAAACAGACACGTCAAAGGAATATGAATTAGTATAACAAAAAAAATGATTAAAGTCGCACACGATCAACTTTGCTGAGTGTTATTTCCCATTCATGGAAATTAGTATAGTTGCAATATAGTGGCTTTAATTGAATTAGTAACCATAAACACACATGTACACACACTTTCTCTGTAAGGGCTGCACTAATCAGTGAGAATCTCTGATGTCCCAGGAGAGTGTCAAATGGTGGGTTGCCTTGTATAGAAGAGACACAAGTGTGAATTTGCTTTGCATGCGTGTCTATGCGTGTGTTGGCATCTGTGCCTATTTTAGTGAGTGCATTCTGCTTATGTTGGTGTTTGATTTCTACATATTGTCTAGGACCAGAGCAGATTAAATGGTGCGCCTGGACACAAGGCTGCTGACCCCATAACCTCTGTTGCTGAGACCGTTACGTGGCCAGTGAATGTGTGTAAGAGTGTAATAAGTGAAGCCTAGAAACAGCTGCACTGCACATGCCCTCGATTCTCCGTAAAAGGGCAAAATGGTGAACTAATGGATGAGATTTGGGGCTGTGAAGAAGATAAGGGCTTTGTTGGATGGGGGTCTTCTGGATTAAATGAATAGGTTTGAAGGGGTTTGGGAGGAGGACATCACTGGCGCTTTAGATGTTGACTACAGACTAAGAAGAATTAGCGTCGGTGTTTTAGATGGACTTGCGAAAACACTTGGGTCAGGATTTTTGGATTTTTTATTTTTTGTCGAATGGAGCAATTTGTAATGGGGGGAAAAACATCATATTTGCTAAAAGGTTTTGAATGGATGTCATTTATTGGTGGACATAATTATTGTGTATCTCTTACAAATTGTGTGGGTTTGATCACATGACAATAAAGACCTCACAGTGTTTACAACATAATCGAGCAATGTGCTGCTGATCACAAGATAACACTGAGGTAATTCTAATGTGTTTATCAAATAAAGCTAAATGCAGTATGTTTGATGAAAGTGTCGTACAGTCGCTGCTTGAAAGTGCCTTTGAATTTTTACCCATACTTACTTTACCCATATTTTACCCATACTAAAAAGGTCGAAAAACTCCTTTTTAAATTGAAATGGATTCAAAGCCAGTCAGTGATGAATTGCTTTCATATTTTCAAGTGAATTTTTCCACGGTGCCAGGATGCCGAGCCCCGCCTTGATCCAGACGCCATCCTCCCTCACACGGTACCAGTGGGGTTCCTTTTTCCAATTAATTTGTTTGCAAAAGGGGCACCAAGTTGTCTGGGCTCTCTCCAGAATGGCCGTCGCAATGAATTCATTCCCAAGCAGCGCATTCGGGCTTCCTTGCATTAACCCCTGCAACCCCCACCTCAGGGGAACACCACATCTTCCAGTATATGTATTTCATTGTGATTGGGCTTCGACTGCTTGTTAGTTTTAGTTAGCTGCTCCTACTTGTTTCCTAAACTGCGTGTTTTTGCGTTAGGAAGCAAACTCCCTCAGGAATTCAAAATGTCTGTGAAGTTGTTCAAGATAAGCTTTCTTTCTCTCTAGCTCACTTTTTTTTTGTATGGAATGCTCACATTGATTTTCCTGAAGGCAAAAGTGAGCAGGATTAATGTTTTGGAATCATAATGTGTTCTGCACTTTCCTGGGATTCCTTTTTTAATGCTCCTTTGACTCTTAATACACTGTCGTTTTAGGTTTCTCATGAAGCTCTAACTCATTTTAATGAGTGTGTTATTTGTATTATTTGTCATTTTAAATGAAGAAACTCAGTTTGTTCTTGTCACGTTTGCTTGTTTCTCTTATTATTACTATTATTATTTGCTGTTATTTCTGCTCTTAATTTCTAATTTTAATCTCATAGTATTACAGATTTATTTGCATGACTCTGACCTTTTATTTTTGCTTTTTTCCCCCTCATAACATAATGACATTTACAGCTTTATTCTTTTAATCTTTATACTTTATTTCTGTTCTACTACGACTACATTGAGGCATTTTTTTAATACAATGTCTTTGGGGGTTAATCAGTGATTAAAGTTCAATTGTATCCTAGAACTTATTTTACACTTATCTTTTAACATTGACGAAGTTAAATTTTGTGGTTTTAGATTTTAGAATAAATGTAAATTAATGAACTAACTTTTTTTTAGCAATATTAAATCTTTATCTTGTAGTGTCACAAGTATTTTTCATCTGCCACTATAAATTTAGTTCAGTGTCATTGTTAAATTATGCATTTTTCTCAAAAAGTTACTTTTTTTTTCTTCATAATATCACAATTAAAAAATGTAGAATTTCTTTTTTTAGTACAATCATGGTTATAATAGGAATTACATGCATGGTTGAGCGAGTTAATTTACATTTTATTGATTTATGTTTTTACATTGTGCTTTGAACAACCATTGAAGTGTAATTTAATTACCATACACTCCCAAATTTACTAAGGAAAGTTTACAATTTGGGGAACATTGTAGAATCCACTTCATATTTTGGAAAAATTGCCAACCATTTGAATGTGCAGTTAAAAAAAAAACAACAACTGTAGAATACATTTCTTTTATGAGCATCATCAGTTGACATGCCGTGTTCAACCCAAAAAGTCAGTCAGTACCTGTAAGAAACATGATCTTATGTATTCCCTACGAGTAAACGACACCGGCTGGATGACAGCGTGTGTGCGGTTATTCAAGCCCAGTCAGGAGGAGGCGGCCTATTGGTGGGCAGCATCCAGCTGCTCTTATCTGACTCTGCGATAATGTGATTTAGAAAGCTCGTCACATGATGCCCCAATCCCCCAGTATGCTTAGGAAAACAAATGAGCTCGGCGGTGTGCTGCCTCGCATCATTGATCGCACCTTCCAGGCCGTTTTCATTTTTCTTTCGTCGAATCACCTTGAGAGCGTGACTCTCTTGTCCTTCATCAGCCTGCGGCTTGTAGCGTACAGTATGTCAATGTCTACTACCCTAAGCGATTAACTGTCAGCCTCTAGATTTTTATTGGTGCTCCGCAAAGGTGAATATTCCAATTTTCTGATGCCGTAAGCGCCACGCGACGAAAGCCCACCCCTTAACATGCCCCATTTTGAAAAGTTGACTGTATACATTTATATTAATGTCACTGTGCCTTTAACCCTTTGACTGCCTAGAGCACATTTTTTTGCGAAAAATAAAATCGTCTCATGAACGAAAAATAATGTGTAGGCTCTGTTAGGTGCTGCGATCTAAATAAATAATCACCCTCAGCAAAACAGCAGTTCGAATGTAAACAAGACGTGTGCGGACGAAAATGTAACCTTTTTTTTCTGCTTTGAAACTCCAAAAAGTTTTCATTTTTCATGTTCTATTTTTTCCACATCTCCATATATTCTCCACAACATCAGAAAATGATTCAAAAGAAGGAAATAGAAGATATTATGAGTAAAATGCCATTTTTCAGAAGTATAAATCCTCCCAGCAACAGACAGTTCAATCCAATGTCACGCAATTAAATCATGGTTGGAATTTATTTGTCTAATTTATGCAACACATTTTTATAGAAAGTGCTAACACTGTTTCGCACCATGAAATTGCTGTAATTATCATTAAATGTCACTTGATGAAAAGTTTGAACACATGGTTTTTATGTGGGTTAATGTCGCTTAAAGTCATTTTTTTTTGTCGTTTCAGCTGTGAAGCTCAGCGCACGCGCTCAAGGAAAGAAGGAAGGCGACCTAAGGTAAGTTTAGCTTCTTAGCATGTTAAGGTGTCATCACTGCAGATGGTGTGCAATTAACACGTGAACAGTGAGGAAGCACATTTTCGATAAATTTACCTTCCAGAGGCAAAGAGAATTTTCGTCTCAGGGTTGCTGTGGTAACGGGAAACACTAACTGGTGTGAATTGAAATGCTCCTCCAATGAAATGACTGCTTGAAAGCCACTTTGTTCATATAAGTCAGGGGATTCAGACTGGTTGGTTCGCGGGCCGCGTTAATGTCAACTCGATTTCATGCGGGCCGGACCATTTTAGATATAATATTTAGATTTTTTTAAATAAATGGATTAAAAGAACTGGATTAAAAGCCCTGAATATGCAGTTTTTTATAGATCTAAAACAATGTTTATTTTAGCTTTTTTTAAATATATTTTTAGATTTTACAAAATGATTTTTGAACTAAAAACACAGAAAAAAAATGATTTAAAAAATTACAATTATTGATTTAAAAGGGGGAAAACCAGGAAATTTAATATACATCTATACTCTTCATTTTAATTTGATCCTAAAACAGAAAGTCGGCACTCATGATTTACTTTCCCGGCCCACACAAAATGATGCGGTCGGCCAGATTTGGACCCCGGGCCGCCACTTTGACACATGTGATATAAGTGATGAAATATAGTCAATTTTGCTGTTTTTCAAGATGGTAAAAAACATTTTGTCGAAAGAGGATGGTGAGATTTAGTTTTGAAGCTCTACCTCCGTAAATGTTCACATTCTTCCAGAATGTTTAAGATTTTTTTTTTAATCTTTTAGGCAAAAGTTTCAGTTTTCGACTATTCACATCTCATGCATGTCATTTAAGTCATTTTCATTCTAATATTTGTGAACAATATTAAAGTAATGAATCCAGGCGTCAATCCATGACAATGCACTTTCAAAATATTTTTTTTAATAAGCAAATGGAGTGAGGCGGCATCTGGTGATGGTGTTTTCCAATGTCGCATCTCAGCTCTGCAGCCTTTTTAATGAGCTGGTGTTGGACGAGTTAGTCTCCTGTTGGGTTCACTGCGTGGGCACTGCTCATCAGATGCGGGCTTTAAGTACTCAGGTGTGGTTAAACGCAGGATCCTTTTGATGGGACCCATTATGTTTAAAATGCTGACACTGTTTTTTATTCCTAAACTGCTGCTGAAGGTTTGACAAGGACCCAAGTAGGGTTTGATGGTCCGTGTTAGAATTATTTGGTGTTGTGACATGGCTCCATTATATGGAGCACCTAGTTCTAATAATGGACCTGCTTATTAAAGTGAAATTGAAACATAAAATCAAATTTAAAAGAAAGAAAATACATCATTCTAATTAAAAGTCTAATGGCCGTCGAGTATGATGCGTGGTCAAACCATTTGGCTATAAACAACCTTTAATTCCACATTTTGGGGATCACATTGTTTTGTGAAAGCACCTCATTTGTGACACAAATGAAACCAACAAATTCCAGTTATTAATTAATCCTCACACACCTACCGACAAGCTACATTAGTAAAACTCTTGACTCATGGTGTTTATCATCGAGAAAAAAAGGTTGAATAAATAAAGGTTAGATTTTAGTCACAATCTTAACTACCGTATTTTCACGACTATACGGCACATCGTATTTTTAGCCGCAGTGTCAATAACTAGTGCTATTTCTGTATTTTACACACAAAGGACGCACCGTTTTTATAGACGCAGCCAGGCATGGCAAAACATACACCAGCTTAAACATACACGCTACACCCACACGCTAAAAACATGTTTATAAAAAGGCAACAGATGCTAAACTGAGTTCGGTTGTCATTTATTTAGCCATTTTACAATGTACTCGCGTCATCATCACCCACAAATCCATCAAAGTCCTCATTTTCTGTGTCCGAATTGAACAATTGTCCAAATGAGTGATCGAAAGCGCTGAGTTTTATACGTTCGTCAAGGCGGCCACAATCCATTCGCAAATAGTAGCTAGCTAGTAGCTAGCGTAACTTTTCCAACGCTGCTTTCCATGCTTTGTAAAGCTGTGTTGATGTCGATGTATACAGGCCACAATCCATTGGGTGTATTGACAAAAAAACTACATATCCCAGCAGTCACTGTGCAGTACTTTTTCTACGGGGAAAATAGTAGAGTCGGGGGCTGCTTGCCGTAGTTGTGAGAGCTGTAGAGGATGGTGTACCCTATCGACTTATTTTATTTTATCGTGATAACAATTTTAGTATTGGTCCATATATAAAGTGCCCTGTCTGTTTTGGAGAAAATTTAAGACTTGTGTCCGCAATATAGTCGTAAAAATACGGCATATATTTACAGTATGCCTATATGTTTTTGTATCGCCAATGTTGAAATGAAGCATGTTTCCTATCAGAAATAAATGAATCATCCATAAAGGAAGAGTACGCTTCCACCAACAAAGATATTTGTCTTGATCCTCATTTTCAAGTTGAAGCCGTAAGACTTGCTCAGCGGGACCAATTAGCCGTGTTAAGACCAATGCGCCGACGGATGAGGTGGCGGATCGGGTAACCGTCTGACTTTTCAGACTATCCTTAGCTGTGACGCGACGGCGCAAACATGACTGCGACTGGCCAGCTCCTATTTGGTCAATCACCTGCTCTACTGGCTAGTTTCAACGTCTTGTAGACGACAAGCATCAGACTAGATGGCAGCCTTGTCCTCGTGGCTTTTATGGGCTTGTCTAAAATAGTAAACGCGTCTTTTTAGTCCTTGAAATGGACGAATACGTGCCAAGTTACGATTTCAAGAGTCATGTCCACTGTTTTGGGACCTGAAAAAAGCCGTTGGCATAATTTCATCTATTTCGCTTATGAATTGCCTTTCAATTCACTGTGTGACTAGTCTCGTAACTTCTCAAATTTGGGGATTTTATGAATTATCAGTTAGCCTCATCTATCGTCTTCTGATTTCAGAGAACTTTTCTTCTTTGTGTTCCCCAAACATCTTCCTATTTTGGGAATGCCATCGTGGATCGTTTCACATTATTCTGACGTTGTATTCGCATTTGCAGGCTTTTCCATGTTGTTTTGTGATCTCACCATTCCTCTGACTGCGAAAACTCCAATAAACATGGTGTTTTGACATAAATTGTTTTGCAAAAAGAATTTTAAAGCGCCCTCATTAAACCTACCAGCAGGATGTAAACAGATTAGGTAAAAACTGTCTGAATAATTGCTGGCCTCGAAAGAACACAATAGTTTTAAATGACTAAGATTATTGGGGGTATTTACATGCTGGTTGATTTTAATCATAAATCGCTTGCCAGTGCTGAATGCTGTTAGTTTTTAATATTATCTGACTTTAAATTCCCATTCCTGTTGGTCTCATTTTTTTCACCTTCCTTTCCTTCTTGTAACTTTCCAGTGCCTCTTAATTAAAAAGTTAGTTTCAGGGTCATTTTGTCAGCAATGTGGCACAAAAAAGAAGGACGTCTTTTTACGGTGCACTTGACATGAATTGTTTGTCCATCTATGTATGCACACTTGCAGTTGAATCGCTTATGTCAACCAAGGAGTGTAATTATTTGTTTGTTTTATCATTCATTCCCGCAGCGACCTACATTTGGAACATGAGAAATCCCCATATGTCCTCCTATAAAAACGGCTTTAAAAATGTGTTTACTTACCTAAGCAAACACGGAGTTGAACAGATGTTTAAAAATATTCAAGCCCTATGAAAGAGCAATGCAGGCTGAACTATGACCTATTTCTATTGGATTGGAAATTGTCATTTTAATTTTCCTTTGAATGGGTTCTGCCATAAAATAGGTTTCTCTTGGACTTTTTTGTAATATATGACAACATTTTAGCTACCTCTGAAGTGCCTTTCTTAGTTTGGAAGTTTCCATTAAACAGTATGTCAATTTAGACATAATTTGACTCATTTCTACAAATATGCGTGTCTTACATGCAGTTTTTTCGTTTAGGTGTTGACATATTTTTCGATTTTCAGTTTTGATAGCGCAATTTTGTATTTATGCACAAGGACAAAGGATTTGCACATTGTATTTGGGGATCTATAGGGACGTTTTTCCATTCCACACAGTTGCCATACTGTTTACACGAGATGTTCACTGAATTATTATGCCAACCGACAAACCAATTTTGACCCTCCTGTATGCGTGCTTATGAAAGGGCAGCTGTACTCTGTATGAATGTGAATAGAAAGACGGATAGATATTCATATTCTATGTGAGCCGACATATGAATTTTAATCTTTTGTATTGAATAGAAAATACATTGGTAAATTTTGATATTTTTACTGCTTGCTAATGGTTCGTATTGACTGGCTTTTGACATATTTGCAAGGAGATAAAAAATTTAATATGTATATATGAATGGGCAGATGTTTCAATTGGGCATGTATCATACCTGTCAACCTCTGCCGATAACTGCCCTTATAAATGATTATGATTCCCCTTACAAACCCCCAAAAAACCTTACAAACACCGTACGACTCGTCGTACGGTGTTTGTAAGGTTTTTTGGGGGTTTGTAAGGGGAATCATAATCATTTATAAGGGCAGTTATCGGCAGAGGTTGACAGGTATGATGTATGTACTAAATTGATTTTTGATTGGCGCATGTATATGTGACAGGTTTTGACAGCATAGGTTTCCTGTGTATGTACTGAATGTGCACATATGTCCATTTTGGTGGTGGGGAGATTGTGACTACATGTCTAAGTGGGACAAAAGACGTTTTTATATTATGTTATGTTTTTCCAGTGTGTTTATGTTACATGGATGTTTGCATTATGCATCTCACTTTGCTTTAAAATCTGACTTGGGATTGACAAATGTGCCAAAAAGACGGCGTATCTCTTGAGCCTCAAGCACATGTGCCCCCGTGGTTGAGAGGCTTCTCCTTTTCGATTTCCTGTCTTTCCCAGTGAAATGATAGGGGGAAAAACAGTAGGAGACAAGTGGACATTGGTGAATGTTCAAGCCGCTTGTGTTAGTTTAGAGAAAGTGTTGAACAACATTTGCCTGCTGTGTGAAATCCTACATCAGCGTCACACACAAGACCTTTACCTGGCTTTCGTTTCCCCCATTTGTGTGCACACAGGTAGAAATAAGCCCCATTACGGAGCAAATTTGTTGTATTCTGACAAGTCTTAAAAATGGTCTGTAGTGAGATAGCTCCATTTGTTGAGTCAAATTGAAATTGAAGCATGAGGCGATGCTGGGAATTGGAGTCATGTCATGAATACTGAAAAGAAACAAGTCAACAACATGTCAATGCTTGGCTGGAAAAAGATATGATTGAAAAAGTAAGTAAGCTCTTTAAAATTGCATTCTATTCTTGCCTCAGTGATTTAAACTGATCTTTATGTGGGGTGAATGCTTTAGCAGAAGAGAGCTGTTTGTATTGTTTTTATACCAATGCAGTTCATGCCTCAATTTTCCACGAATGAAATGTGATCAAGGTGGCAAATTAAAAGAAAAGTTACATTCGGTTATTATTACACTTTAAGACCTTGACGGAATTTTATGGATAGTTGTGAACTTAAATGGCCAGATGGATATTTACATTGTGTGAATGTGAAATGACTGGGTAAGTGAACATTTTATATTCTGGCATCTATCCCTGAGAACGTGTTTGGCTTCAGAAGGCGATACACAGAGGTTAGTGAATGTTGCTGTTGTTAGCTTAAGATAGTGGCAAGCTGTTCAATGTCTAGCCGTTAGACAATGTGATTGTTGACCTGCAGCTAGTGTTGAAATGTTGTGAGTGTAATTTCTCACTCGTGGTTCAATAAATTGATTGAAAGTCTGTGGCTGTGTTGACCACGAGAACTGAACTATGGCTCTAGTGATGGATGACTTGCCTATGCATGCCTAAAAAAAAGATAGAAAGTCACTTGTTTCACTGAAATTTATCAACTTAGACACCTGTTAATGCAACACTGACAGTCTTTTTTTAATAACTAAAGCCTAAAAACACTGACAATCAATTGGCGGTGAGCGTTTGAAAAAATAGGACCTAAACGAGTCAAACTTGAGTATAAGTCGCAGCAGGCCCAGCTAAACTATGAAAAAAGTGTCACTTATAGTCCAGAAAATACGACACTCGGTAAATTTGGGTGGCATTTATTCATGCCACATTTATGTCATCATGTTAAATTATACGACTTATACTCAATGCACCGACAGTCATCAAATGCATATTTTAAAAAAAAATCTGTTATTTTGTGGCAGTCACATTAATCACCATAGCAGTGAAGTTAAATATTTTTCTGTGTTAGGCTTTGTTTCTAAAATGTCACCCTCTCCCCTATGAAAAAAATGCTGTAATTTTCTTGTTTCTTTCAAAATAATAATTGTAACTGCAAATCCTGATGAAAATAATGAAAGCGTAAGTTCTTATCTCTCTGGCTTGGCCAAGTAGGCGTCACCTGAGGCCAGCGCCAATATGCTGCACATCTGCTCTCTGGAATTAGACAGTTGTATAGAAACAAACTTATTGGCCAACTAGAAAAGGCAGATGGGCTCATTATCAGTGTTCTCCAGCCTGGTTTGTGCAAACTAGGTTAGCGACATGACCGTTAAAGTTGCAGCTTTCTGGCCCGAGACTGGTTTCGAATGGCCTGCTGATTTGTAGGCTGTGCTATTATTGGATTAGAGGCCACGTTACAGTAATAAGGTCTGGACGTTCCCCGCGGGCTCTGCTCTGCATCATCGATCTATCCAACAATGGCTACCCTCCTGCTTTCTGTCTATGTTTGCATGTCCGGACTCATGTCGACACTATGCCTTTTAGAAATTGAATTTGGCGTAAATGAGCAAATTTAAGAGTTTTTCCAAAACAACAGCCTTTATTTAGGCGCTCTCTGTTCTTTTGCTTTCAAGTAAAATTTAAAGATAAGCAGGGAGCAGTTTTTTTTATCCCAAAAAAAGGCTCCTGCTGTTTATTGTCCTCCAAGTTAAAGTCAAGTGAAACAGAAAACAAAGAAAATTTCGTCAAATTTGTCCGCTTTAAGTGAAGGTAATGCTTAATGCTTAATGCTAACAGTATGTTTTAGCAACATATTTACACACAGACAATACAGGAACACGTCAACAAACATTAGAACAATATTTACCGTCAGATACGCATATTCTTTATCCTCTGCAAAGATATTATTAGTTTATTATTGTTTTGTTACTTGCATACAAAATGGCATTTATGATGGACCTGCCATTCTTTTTATTGTGACGTCCTCAACCTTGCAAACAACGAACGATCCACGACTGAAGCGCTTCGTCATATATTGTACCTCGTTCTATCCTGAGCACCTCTCCACAGTGTGGTGTCAATAAAAGGCGACAGAGCAACACCTTCACCCCTGGGTGCGAACACATATCACATAGGAAGCAAATTCTCCACGTGTGAGTCAGGGTCACGATCCAGACGGGACAGAAGAGAAGCCTGCCTGTGCCATTTCCTCTGTTGTTCGCCCAGAGTGACCTTTTACCTCTGACCTCAGACATAGGGGCTCCTCACTTTTGCGCATACAGCAGATTCTCTGTTAGAAAACAAGAAAATAATCTTTTTTACAACAAGAAAAGGGACGTTCTTCCCCCAAAATGTCTGTTTGTTAGGCTGCCGATCCAATTTTTTCAAGATGTTTTACCGATACTGATCTCATACCTATATCTTTAGACTACTAAAAAATAATCTAAAAGCTTTGTAACCAGAAAATGCCTTGCCGGAACCTTCTTAAAAAATGGAGTTTCCAAATATTTTTACAATGCTCTCAGTGGAATCTTTTGCCTATTAATTTGATGTACATCAGCCTGAAAACACGCGTCTCAGATCCGATCTTGTGACCAAATCCAAAAATTGCCGTGTCTGGTTCCGATATTTAGTATCGGATGGGGACGTCACGAAATGCTCGTTATGTATTACACACTTCCTGTTCCACAATACAGGTGTAGCTGTTAAGGCACTGACAAGATGGTGGTGTTGTCGCTGAAAATCTGCATTCGCCACTGCAACGTGGTGAAAACCATGCAGTTCGAGCCATCCACAGCGGTTTACGACTCCTGCAGGATCATTCGTGAGAGAGTTCAGGAGGCCCAGGCAGGACAGGGTGAGAACGCTGGAATCGTGCAATCACTCCAAATGAAATAATTGTATCGCGACAATGTAGCATTTTCACATTCACATTTACAGAGTAAGGTTATTATTATTATTATTTTTGCCTATATGTTCAGAATACGTGTGAGCCGAAACAAAAAGTTGGGTCACAATCGGTGTTCTAGTTCATCTCAATTATGTTTAATGTATTTCTGCGAAAACTAATCTTAGCATGCCTTTAGGGACCTTAATTTGTGCACGGGGAACTGAAAAAAGACGACACTTAACTGTTCCAACAAATTCTGAACATTTTTATTATATATAATTGTTTAGAATCTCTTGATAAAACGAAGTCATACTATGACAAGACTCAGAGCTCTTGCCAACCACATTGCTAAATTTAAAGATGTCTTAATTCTTTTGCCAACATGGTTTTGATAGGAACCCTGACTAAAATCCTCACTTTTGTGCTCTAGCTTCGGATTATGGTCTGTTCCTGTCTGATGAAGACCCCAGAAAAGGCATCTGGCTGGAGTCTGGCAGGACCCTGGACTACTACATGCTGCGAAATGGGGTAAAATACAAAGTCGTTTTTGTTATTACAGCGCAGTACTACAGTAATACAGTATTACAGTAATCATGTTATAAAATTTGTAAAACATCTGAGAGTGAAATCACCTTCCTTTAAAAAAAATATGATTTGATCTTAAACCTACTAAAAATTTATTTATCTCATAAAATTGGATTGGAATGTTATTTTTAAAAATTGGATCATTATGAATGTAATAAAAAGAACTCTGCCTTTTGAAAATTATTTTCTCAGTCTTTATTTAAACTGAAAAAAGTTTGACTTTTTTAACTTGAACTCCAGTACTGAAATAAGTGAACTTTGCTATATATTTTTTTACCTTTTATTGAATCCATTCAAAATGGCTGTTTGAGAAGAGCCTTAACCAAATAACAGACAAAAAAAGTTAGAAAAACTATATAAAAGCATATTCTTTCACAAACTGAAATGACATATGAATTGATCTGCATGTTTAACAGTATGATACTTGCCATCGTGGTGTGCTTAACACTTTTCCCTCTTCAAACGCACCAAAAGTAGAATGCATGACTGTGACCAATTCTTCTGCACGGAATCTCCCCTCTTTGCAATTGGCCCGAAAAAAAAGCGGCGGGTTGAGATAGACAGCCGCAAAATTTGCTTTTTGTGCTTCCTATCCTCTCGTCCCGGCCCCCTAAAACCTGGACCCATTTGATCATTTTTCTCTGCGGGTACCTTCGGTCTCGCTTTGTGCTTCATCGCTCATTCATTTCACTCACTTTCTCTCCCTCTCCTCTCTTTGTGTTATCTTTTATTTAATGCTGCAGGACATTCTTGAGTACAAGAACAAGCAGAGGCCCCAGAAAATCAAAATGTTGGACTGTGCCATTAAAACCATCATGGTGGATGACTCCAAAACAGTTGGGGAGCTCCTTGTGACTATATGCAGTAGAATAGGTACGACTCCCCCCATCATTTGATGCTTTTCCCTTGGGTTAAGCAGTTGCTAATATCAATTTAGTATGTGCCGAGCAACCGTGCAATTAGATGGCGTAAACCACTGATGTTTTTTCTATGGTCAAGCAGATTCAGATTTAAAAAAAAAAAAAAAAAAAAATTCCTATCAGACATGCCATTTGTGTTTTTCACCGATGATGCCAAACCCTTTTTGATAGATTTATCCGTTTAGGTTAGGTTAGAACTTTATTTCATCTCGTATTCGGGAAATTTCGTGGTTGCAGTAGCAAGACAGACACAAGACACATAAGACATTGTAGACCTAGGTAAAAAACTAAAGTTTTGTTAGTGCAGATTCCATATGTCTATGGTCGTCATTGGTAGACTATGTCGTATTTTTTGGGCATTGCAGGTAATCTGTCAATTTTGGGGTATTTCTGAACCATATGCTGTTGTTTTCTGGGCATTTAAAGGTCCCTTCTTGCTACTTTGGCTAAGTAAATAAGAAGTGACCCAGGAATGTCCCCAAATGAATAGGAAACCAGCGTAGCGACCAGTGAAACCTTTTTAAAATGATATCGATTCTTGGCAAGAGCATATCGCTAACCTTGCGTAATACAAAATGTCTCGATACATCTCCATATCGAGATATCGTCACACCCCTGGAGGAAAGTGTGATAAGCAGTCAGCAAAGGGTGTGTGCTTGACTATACAAAAGCAATAACGCGTCTAGGATCTTATGTAATATTAAAAGAATAATAAACCCTAGTACCTCTGAGCTAGAGCGATCACAGTATCCCTTTTGTTTACCTGCAGGCATCACCAACTATGAGGAGTACTCTCTGATTCAGGAGACACTGGAGGAGAAAAAAGAGGAGGGGATGGGAACACTGAAGAAGGACCGAACGCTGCTACGTGACGAGAGGAAGATGGAGAAGCTTAAAGCCAAACTGCACACTGACGACGACTGTGAGTCCTTCCATTTTTCTTCTTTTCGTATGTTAATGAGAGGATGATTTGTGTATCCTATTAATAGACACAAGCCAAGAATGTTTAGTCACAAATACTAATGGCAACATGTCAAGGATGTATCCTGCCGCTTAGTCAAACTCAGCTGGGATAGGCTCCAGGTCGTAATTAGTTTCGATAATTATCAAAAACACATACAGTTATACCTCGTTTGTCATGGTTAATAGGTTCCAGACACTGCCTCCTAGTGGCCGGTGGAATACTCAACTTGAATATTACGACTTGTCTTTTTTCCCCATTTCATGATCGTGTTTCTGTTCCTTCACTATAAACTTTTTATACGTATTTGCCGGATCTAAGGCACGATGTGGCGATTTCGCGATAGTCGAGCCGCCAAGTATATTGTATTAAGAATGAAATTAGTGTAGTATGACAAAAAACTATTATGTAAATGTGGAATTGGATTGGATAACTTTATTCATCCCGTATTCGGGAAATTTCGTTGTCACAGTAGCAAGAGGGTGAGGATGCAGAAATAGGAAAGGCATTTTAGACATAAATAGATAGGTAATAAGTAAGTTAATAAATAAATATATAAATACACTAATAAATATATAAATAAATAAGCGTGTTGCTGAAATATATATATTCATATTTTGTTGTTTTGGCAGTGAACTGGCTAGACCACAGCAGGACCTTCAGGGAACAAGGCGTGGAGGAAAGCGAGACACTTTTGCTGCGACGCAAGTTCTTCTATTCGGACCAAAACGTCGACTCCAGAGACCCGGTCCAGCTCAACCTTCTTTATGTGCAGGTTGGGCCTCAGTCTACCATATTTCGGGAGCGGAAGACAATTTTTAAGACTTTGATGTTCGCCCCAGTTGGAAAAACGCCAGGCGAACATTAGAGAATTGTAGCAGTGAGTTTTAAGGTGGAATGTGAAACAGCAAGACTTGAACTGTAGCTAAGGGGAGAGGTCATGGGGTACCTCGCAATTTATCAGCTGGATCTTGTAAGAAGCCGAGAACAGCTAGTAATGTAGGGGGCCCGGGTCTGGATCTGCTTAGAAGTCTCTTTGCAGCATCACTGTAAGCCATTAAATGCGGGTCGACTACTCTTAAGAAGTGGGTGAGGTCATCTTGAAGAAATGTACCAGTCAAGTTCAGCAACTCTTAGATGCAGTCATTGTTCGTGGAGGAATGTCATAGTTGCTTTTGATTATTAGAACTCGTCAGCTTGATGAGGCATCTCTCGAATCACAATGAAGAACTTTTCTGAATTCGACCTGCTTCACGCTGATATTGATCGTAAATGTTGAGCTCATGTGACAATAAAGCTTTCGTTCATTCAGGCTCGAGATGACATCCTGAATGGTTCACACCCGGTGTCCTTTGACAAGGGCGGCGAATTTGGCGGTATCCAAGCCCAGATCCAGTTTGGACCTTACATCGAGCACAAACACAAACCTGGATTCCTCGAGTATGTAACTTCTTTTCAGATATGGTGAATATCCAGCAGTTCTTCTTTGAAGGACCCCTGACATTGACCTTAAAAAGGCTCCTTTAACTGAAATCGCCGACAACTGTGCCTTTTCTCCTGAAACTTGGTTTTACTCTTGACTGAATCGGTTTCAGGGGCTTAAGCGCCAATCAAACTATTAATAATGTTTGACTTATTACCTAATTTCAATATTGTTCCTCTGCACCAGGGAATTTCAAAGTTCAAGTACAGAAACACCATTATAATGTGAATTTACAATCCACTCAAACCTTACGGCAACTGTAAAAAAACAATGTATAAATGTCCCTTTATTTTAGCTACGTAAAGCCCTTATCATAATTTCTTATTCATTTCCCTTTTGAAATCCTTGTAGTTTAAAGGAATTTCTACCCAAAGAGTACATAAAGCAAAGAGGATCTGAGAAGAAAATATTCCAGGTGAGGCCATCCAGGCAGTCATTGTCGATGTTTTCTACCATAAATCACTTCTAAATAAAATCGTTATTTTCCAGGAACACAAAAACTGCGGCGAGATGACAGAGATCGAAGCCAAAGTGAAGTACGTCAAGTTGGCGAGATCTCTGCGCACTTATGGAGTCTCGTTCTTCTTAGTCAAGGTAGGCTCGCAACTATTTCAATCATTAGATGAAAAACCTAGCCTCCAGTCCTAAGTGCTTATTGCTGTTGCGCTAATTTAGAAAAGAGCAAAAAAGAAGAAGAAAAATTACAATTATGAAGTCGAAGGCCTTTTATCTCCCGAATGAAATTTTTTTGCTGAGCTCCATGAGTTCAATGGATAAAAAAGGGAGTCAAAGGAAATTACCCAGCAGGTATCTGGAGTCCACTTTAGCTTTTACTGCCTTTCATGTCCTGTAACAAATATCTCTGTTGGCCATTTCCCTCATGCATGCTGTGAAATCTAGTAAAACGAAAGAAAGTACAAGCATGCTTGGGGACTTCTGCCAAGTCCAATGTAATGTCAAAGGATTTCGCTCTTGATCCATTAAATGTCTTGTCTTCCTCCACCCTCCGATATCCTCCAAATAGAAAATTCTCAACACTGAATCTAAAAGTACTGATCACTTAGACCAGGGGTGTTTAACTCTGTTTGGTTCGCGCTAGCTAGAGCTCATGTGCTATGGACCAATTTATTTTGGTGGAAAAAAGTTGATTTTTCGGCATTTGTGGGTTGCTTCCTGTAAGTTTTGCTGCATTTCGAGGTTTCTTGCTAACTCTGTGGCAGCCAATGACCTCGCCCTTTTGACTGTAAAGGCGAAAGAACGACCGTGACTTTGGATAAGAAAACAAGCAGTGTGCACTACACAAGTCACTAAATTCTTTCGAAAAATGAAAGCATTAGTTGCCCCGCACGCCGGATCGGACCCCTAGCGGGCCACTTCTGGCCCATGAGCCTTATTTTTGACACCTGACTTGGACCACATTAACATTTTGGATGCCGCAGTCACAGAATCATTAAAACTCACAACACTTTATAATACATTCTAAAACATTATTTGCCACATCTCCCATTCTAAATAGATTGATCGTCGAGCATCATCCATGATGGCCATTAAGTTAAATGTGGCCTATAAAAAATGTGGTCCCTTGTGTGTCTTAAGTGCCCTTTGAAATAAATTGTATTATGGTGATGGATTGTTAAGGTAGTAGCTAAAATGTCTATTAAAAAATTATGTTCATAAATCAAAATAAACAGTCATTTATTCAAAGATACACACCTATTTTATCTTAAAAGCCACAAATCTTAAAGCATAGCTTGGCTCTCGGCTTTCACTCGGAATTTATTTGACCTTTGTCATTTGGGGTCCGCTTTGAGTGTAATCCAACAGAGCAGAGGCATTTAAAAATAGTGTGGCCTTCAGCCCCCCCGTCCTCGTAACCCCCCCTGGAAACCCCACATAACTGACATTCCCTCCATAACTTTTACAACAAGTGGACCTCGGTGACCTAACGTCACGGACCATAATGTTATGTATGTCTGCTCAGCGGCTGTAGCTCCTGAAACCTTTTTACCTCCCCGTTCTCACACAATCATTCATGATTAGAAATGACAAATGTATTTTATGTTTATGTTCACCTTGACTCTTCAGAATGCCACATCTCAGGGAGGCTTTCATTCATTCATCTTCTCGACCGCTTAGCCAAAGTCCAATGTTAAAAACGTATTTATTCACTCGGGACAAAAGCTGTGAAAATCAGTGACATAATTTCACAACACATGCCTTGACTAAAATAACCCCAAGTAAAAAAAAAGTCTAACACTTACTAAAACAATCCACCTAAAGCACTTGTAAAGCATATTATCTTGCGCAAATTAAGTGTATAACAATAGGATTGGCATATTGTGAATTTGGCAGGCTATTCACAGGTGTCCAAACTACGGCCAGTGGGCCGACTTTCGCCCAATACACAGTTTTTAATGGCCATCAAATTATGAAAATATGTTTGAATATGGCCTGCACAAGGGGCTTAAAAATGGCCTGCTATTGGATTTCACTTTGTTGGGGCTAGTCACAAATTAGTACAAAGTCAAAACCTGACGTCTTGAAATCAATGTAACCTATTGGACAATGAATACTTCTCTGTCAGCCATCAGATAAAATGACTCGTTTTTTTTTATTGATCCACTCGTGTAGGAATTACAAGATGCACGGTTGTGTGTTACATGTTCATTAGATTAGATCAGATAACCTTATTCATCCTGTATTCAGGAAATTTCACTGTCACAGTAGCAAGAGGGTGAGGATGCAGAAATCGGAAAGGCATTTTAGACATAAATAGATAGGTAATAAGTAAGTTAATAAATAAATACATGAATAAATAAGCGTGTTGCTGAAATATGTGTGTATGTATCTGTCTGTGTATGCATGTGTGTGTGTGTGTATATATATGTATATATATGTATGTATATATATATATATACATATACATATACATATACATATACATATACATATACATATACATATACATATACATATACATATACATATACATATACATATACATATACATATACATATACATATACATATACATATACATATACATATACATATACATATACATATACATATACATATACATATACATATACATATATATATATATATATATATATATATATATATATATATATATATATATAAAAGCACATATATACATACATACACTAAGATGTACATGGATGCATACGGTAGGTCTTAACACTCAGCCATTTGTTGATGTACGGTTGTTTTTAACATTCAGCCATTTCTTTTGTTAAATCATCATCCTAATTGTAATATTCATAGGAGAAAATGAAAAGCAAGAACAAGTTGGTGCCGCGTCTCCTGGGTATCACCAAAGAGTCTGTTATGCGGGTGGACGAGAGGACCAAAGATGTGGTGCAGGAGTGGCCGCTCACCACCGTTAAGAGGTGGGCTGCCTCGCCCAAGAGCTTCACGCTGGTAAGATTTTTCTGTACAGTATTTGGAGGACATTTTGCCTCCAAAATTCATGGAAAATAAACCTTCCCTTCTCTGCTCTAATCAAAGTATTCTGTGTGCCCTACGACTAATGGTGTTGAAAATGGATGAATGAGTAAATTTAGCTTTAAGATTTATTTTCTCGTTTTTTTTTTGTTCTTAGGCAAATACATTTTCTCAAAACTGCATATTCTTCTTATTTTGTACCTGGATTCGATTTCAAGGGTGGGAAGAAAATCCTCCAATTCTGGAATGACCCTTATGGATGTTCCTATTTTACACTGTTTCTCTGTTTAGTTCTTTTTCTCTCTGTCTTGTTCCCCTGGATCTTAAATTGTCTCTTGCATTCTCACTAGTCAATATTGCCCCTTGTTTGTGCAGCGATGAATTAATGGGCAACACTGATTTAATCTTGCAGGAACAACCAACCCTCGTTCAGACGAGTGCTAGGCAGGATTAACCTGCCTCCTCGTGAACTACTAATTAGTTTTGTTTAGGCCTTGGTCTGACTTTTTTTCTGCGTACAGTCAGGACTTATCGAGTTTACGTTAATTTGCTGAATTATGCATGCATGTGTTTGCGCAGGACTTTGGGGAGTACCAGGAGAGCTACTACTCCGTGCAGACCACTGAGGGCGAGCAGATCTCGCAGCTCATTGCGGGTTATATCGACATCATCTTGAAAAAGGTGAAGTGTTTATTTACACGCCATCAATCAAAGGTAGAGAATAGCCACAGTATTTGGAATAGACTGCAAAAAGAAATGAACGGTTGGATAGATTACAAAGGTGCACATAATAAACTATAGTGCAAGTGCTTTTTTTTTCTTAAATCCTTGCCAACCCTGCTATATTTAACAGATCATTTTGTAGTTTCTAATATTTGGCTAGTTGGGATCATTTTATGTGTGGTTATTCAGATTAGTGTCATGACCCTCATTTTCTAAGTTCTAATAAACACCTAGAACACGTGTCAAAGTGGCGGCCCGGGGGCCAAATCTGGCCCGCCGCATCATTTTATGTGGCCCGGGAAAGTAAATCATGAGTGGCGACTTTCTGTTTTAGGATCAAATTAAAATGAAGAGTATAGATGTATACTAAATATCCTGATTTTCCCCCTTTTTAAATCAATAATTGTAATTTTTCAATCATTTTTTTCTGTTTTTAGTTCAAAAATCATTTTGTAAAATCTAAAAATATATTTAAAAAAAGCTAAAATAAACATTGTTTTAGATCTATAAAAAACTGAATATTCAGGGCATTTAATTCAGTTCTTTTAATCTATTTATTAAAAAAAATCTAAATATTATATCTAAAATGGTCCATTCCACGTGAAAACAAGTTGACGTTAAAGCGGCCCGCGAACCAACCCGAGTCTGACACGCTTGACCTAGAAGGTGCGTTTGTGAAGTAGAAGATCACTGTAACATTGTTGTCTTGTATTCTTCTCGTACAGAAACAAAGCAAGGATCGTTTTGGATTGGAAGGTGACGAGGAAGCCACCATGCTTGAGGAATCTGTATCGCCGAAAAAGTAAGCCCATAAGAAACACAATCATTCTTTTGTTAGGCTTCTTACCCTACAACCTTATCCTATGTATATATAATCAAGATTAAAAAAACAATTAATAATATTTTTCAATTGCCGCACTGATAAAATAATTAAACCATAAATAAAGTATGGATGGCCCAGCGTCTGAGTTGTTAGCTCGTCGGCTTCACAGTGGGAGTCCTGGGTTCAAATCCAGGTCGGTCCACCTGTGTGGAGTTTGCATGTTTGGGCCTGTGTGGGTTTTCTCCGGGTACTCCGGTTTCCTCCCACTTTCCAAAGACATGCATGGTAGGCTGATTGGACACCCTAAATTGCCCCTAAGTATGACTGTAAGCGTGATTGGTTGTTTATCTCCTTGTGCCCTGCGATTGGCTGACCACCAATTCAGGGTTCTCACCGCCTCTGGCCCAAAGTCAGCTGGGATAGGCTCCAGCACCCCCCGCGACCCTAGTGAGGATAAAGCGGTTCAGAAAATTAGATGAGATAATAAAGTAACACCAATAAAGCAAAAGGATCAAAGAAGATAGACATAAGCATATAATATATTGTTACTGAACATACTGTTATCTTTATCTTATATGATGCTTGGGCCAAAGTAGAATGCACACAGTGAATGCAGTTTTATCAACCATGCTATGATTTTATATTACACAATGTTATTGCATACTAGCATTACAAAAACAGCGTATCACACGGTGTTGTTTTTCCAATTTCCTCCTTCCTACCAAATTGCAGTGAGCACAGTTCACAGATCCATTTTCCAAGACTTCATTTCACCACACTTGCGCTTCCTCCGCTAGACTTTATCCCGGGAGATAATCTTTGCGGGAAATTTAGTAGCACTGGAAAAGCGAAGCCTCGATCTGAACATTTCCTGATTAGACGCGTGGGATCATTTTCCCGTCCCTGCTTCGGCTTCCTTTGGAGGTGATTTAATCTGCCTTGTTTTGCTGTCTTGCGCTAGGTCCACCATCCTCCAGCAGCAGTTCAACCGCGTGGGCCGAGCGGAACACGGCTCGGTGGCTCTGCCCGGAGTCATCCGATCGGGCTCCATTGGAGCCGAGTCGCTAAGCGTGGGCTCGATGCCATCTCCTCAACAGCAAATTACTATGGGTCAGATGCACCGTGGACATATGCCACCGCTTGTAAGTCCTCTTGGCCTATTGACTGGGGGAGGGGGGTTAAAGGATTTTTTTAGGGACAAGTTGGACTGTTCCTGGCATTGATTTAAAAAAGACATTTGTGTTCCCTCCAGCTTCAATCTGTTGCCTTTTTCTATTGATAACAACGATTTTCTCTTCCCTTCTCAGAGTTCAGCTCAGCAAGCTCTAATGGGAACCATTAACACCAGTATGCAGGCTGTGCAGAAGGCCCAGATTGACCTCGGAGAGGTTGATGATCTACCTCCACTAGGACAGGATATGGTATATACTATACATCCGTAAATAATTATGACTACTGCACACTTATCCTCACAAGGGTCGCGGGGGGTGCTAGACCACAGTGAGACGATCAACGATTCAGGCACACACTTATACCTTGGGGGCAATTTAGAGACCCTGCATGTTTTCGGGATATGGGAGGAAAGTGAAGTACCGCGACAAAAACATCCAAAGTCTAAAAAGTCAGGACCCACCTGGGATCAAACCCTCGGCCCCAAAACTGTGAGGCTGACGGACTAACCACTCGGTCGCCAGGCTGCCCCTGCAATTTTTTTTCCATTAAGCTATAAAATGTCTTTCTCCAATGTTAGCTGTGGATAATTCCAAATTGTCCCATGGGAATAAGCCTCTCTTTTGGGAATGAACGGTATTGCATGAAATTGCTCCCTCGGCATTAAAATTCATACGTTATGTAATCTGTTTAAGCGTTCAATCTAGAATTATATATTTAAAAAAATCTATAAAAACAAAGGCCTCATTACTGGCCAAATTTTAGCCTTTGACCAAATTGCATTCTGTATACAATATTTTTACAATATTACTTTTCACTCGCCTTGTAAATATGTAAGAAATAGATTCAATCTGATCTGTCTCCTGTTTTAAACATGTTCTTTGGTATTTGACGCAGGCTTCCAAGATGTGGATCCAGAACAAGATGGATGAATCCAAGCATGAGATCCACTCACAGGTTGACGCCATCACTGCGGGAACGGCCTCCGTCGTCAACTTGACTGCCGGTCAGTAGCCACCATTCATTTTTAATTTTCTATCCGCATTCAGTCATGGTTGAGAATGTCAAGCATTTCTCTCCTATAGGCGACCCCACCGACACGGACTACACGGCAGTGGGCTGCGCCATTACCACCATCTCTTCTAACCTGACCGAGATGTCGAAAGGCGTTAAGCTGTTGGCGGCTCTCATGGAGGACGAGGTGGGCGGCGGTAATAACCTAATGAAGGCCGCCAGGACGCTGGCAGGAGCCGTGTCCGACCTGCTCAAAGCTGTAGAGCCAGCATCAGGAGAGGTTAGTGGAATCCTCATTCCATTATTGGTACATTTGCCCTAGATGAAACCTAACATTCCATTTTAGCTGGAATTGATTTGTTTTAATGTCCATCTGTTTGTCGAAAACCAAAAATAGTGTCCGGAGGATGGAATAAAGCGGTTATATTTTGGCACCTGTCTGCTTAACTTGACAGAAGAGTGGGTTTTTTACACTGGGTATGGTAAAGAAAAAGATTTGACAAGGATCTTACTGTGAATTTCTTTATTGACTTGATTGAAAAAAAGGTTAACTAAGGATGCTTAGAGCTTTATTAGTAGTTCTAAGCAGGCATACACACACATCAAACCTTCCGTGTGCGGTCGATTGGTCGCCGGTCTTTTGGTCGCCCCGACCAAAGACCGGCGACCAAAAGACCGGCGACCAAAGGACCAGCGACAAACAAGGTAAAACAACACTGTCTACGAGTCAATAAAAGCCAACAATGGCCATGAGCAGTTTCACTGAGCCGACGTGTGAGTGTATAAGAATTTGTATGTACATGCGTTGTCCCTTTTAAGAAGCTACGTCAGTCAGGGTCTTAACAAGTTCTCCAACAAAAAACAATAAAAGTCCGGGAAATTTTGAGCTTTTCTTTAGCCTAATAATTACTAGGGCATTAAGTATGACTAAATAGTAATTTGCAGTTTGTATTTAGGGAATTTGAGCAACGATTTACATGGTAATTATCAATAACCTTCCGGGCGTCCAAAAGACCGGCGACCAATCGACCGTGTAACTAAACCTTCTACTAGCACCCTCCTTGGGATGACTGGCAATAATGGGATGATCACCGCAAGCTCCTCCCACTTCAAATCGATTGGATGTCTAATACAGTCAATTGAAACCAGTGAGTTAATATGCCAGATTTCTAGAACCCGCTATGAAATTTCAGAGCTGAAAACCTATATTGCCTTCATATTTGAACACATTTTAAAGCAAGGCAATGTAGCAGGCAAGTTTTTCTCATCCCCCCCCCAAATGACACACAGGTCTTTCCACATAATGACTTCTTTGTTGTGTCCAAATGACATCTTCAGACCTAAAATGAGATCTGAGTATTGCACATTTTTCTGTTCACCTTATTAAAGGTGCATTTCGTTGTCAGCTGTGACTGACGTGGAGTTGACTGGAAGGCATTTTCGGTCTTCAATATGAGACATCAAGTGGCTTGTGGCTTATGAATAATGGAGTTGACTTTATGGACTCGTGCTGCAAGACTGTAACGATCTGCCTGAGATTTATTAAGACACTGCGGTGGAAGCATTTGCCAATGAGTAATAATGTATTGCTAAATTAATCTATTTACTGGTGTTGTTCTGCTCTTTAAGGATGGTATAAAAAAAAGAATTAGGTGTTTTACGACACTAAAGTAACATTGGGTCGATTAGGGAGAAGCTCTTTTTCAAAATGTGTTTGTGTCCAGCCGAGACAGACGGTGTTGACCGCGGCGGGCAGCATTGGCCAAGCCAGTGGAGACCTCCTGCGCCAGATCGGAGAGAATGAAACAGATGAGAGATTCCAGGTAACCATGAAGATCATTGATCGGCCAAAATGGGGATTCTTAACCCTTTTGAAAAATCCATACCGCAGTAAAAATGAAAAAACAACAACCTTAAGAGATAGATTAATGATGGCGATGGCACCACGGCGACTAGCTAAATCAAAGAAAATGGCAAATATCTTAGGATAAAATTTCTTGGCCAAAATAACCGACAGTTACCCAAAATTAGTTTTGTTTTGCATAGAGCACATGTGTCAAAGTGGCGGCCTGGGGGCCAAATCTGGCCCGCCGCATCATTTTGTGCGGCCCGGGAAAGTAAATCATGAGTGCCGACTTTCTATTTTAGGATCAAATTAAAATGAAGAGTATAGATGTATATTAAATTTCCAGATTTTCCCCCTTTTAAATCAAAAATTGTAATGTTTTAATCATTTTTTTCCTCTAGTTCAAAAATCATTTTGTAAAATCTAAAAATATATATAAAAAGCTAAAATAAACATTGTTTTAGATCTATAAAAAAACTGAATATTCAGGGCTTTTAATCCAGTTCTTTTAATCCATTTATAAAAACAATCTAAATATTATATCTAAAATGGTCCGGCTCACAAGAAATCGAGTTGATGTTAACGTGGCCCGGGAACCAACCCGAGTCTGACACCCCTGGCACAGAGTAACTCTGCGACCTTAATGCAAAACGTCCTAGACGAGCAAACAAAAGTTGGCATCGATGGGCTTTTTACGTGCTTGTAAACATTCAAACAACTGCTAAATCTGCTAAATAAGAATCGGCGTATAGTCTCTCTGCTCTGCTTTTCCTTCATCTTAGATCCACTAATGCTTTGTCCTCCAAGGAATAATATGGATTTGCAATTGAAGCAGTCAATTCTCAATTTGGACTCTTTTTACTGCAAAGTGCACAAAGATTATGATAAATAAATTATACAAACTGTTCCTTTAATGGAAGATAATGTGTGTGTCGTTGAGCTGGGCAATATTACAAGCATATCGATCTATTCTGCTATGAAGTGATAACATTTGGTTCCAATATATTGCGTACAAACATATCTTTTTGAGAAATACTTTATAATTATTCATTTCTTTGTCAAGTCTTCACATAGACGCCATCTTAACTTCAAGGTTACATGCATGTGTAATTCTTGCCTCCTGGACAGGATGTTCTGATGAACTTGGCCAAGGCGGTCGCCAACGCCGCCGCCATGATGGTCCTGAAGGCCAAAAACGTGGCCCAGGTGGCGGAGGACACAATCCTTCAAAACCGCGTCATAGCCGCCGCTACCCAATGCGCCCTCTCCACCTCGCAGTTGGTGGCATGTGCTAAGGTACAACGCCGAATAGACCAAAACATACCGTTTGCTTTTTCCTCTCAATATGGTGACAGCTCCGTTCGTGTGCTCGTAGGTGGTGAGTCCCACGATCAGCTCCCCCGTTTGTCAGGAGCAGCTCATCGAAGCCGGGAAGCTAGTGGACCGCTCGGTGGAGAGCTGCGTCCAGGCTTGCCTCTCGGCCACGGAGGACGGAGAGCTCCTCAAACAGGTCACTAGTGATTTTCTTTTATTGTGGTTAGGTATGCTTTCATGTCCCAATAAACTTGAGCTAAGCAGCCACACATTAACCCTTTATAGGCCATTCGATGAAATAGGGTGTTATTGGGGACCATGGCTATAGGGTTTTAATTATTAGTTGTTTTAAATCATCAGTTCTATTACACTTTATTCCATTGTTTGGCAGGGCGTGCGACTTGTACTCAAGTGCGACTCGTTTTTTTTCTCTGAACACCGACAGCCTGTTATCTTGCTGTTATTTGCTTCTTTTTTTACGACTATAGTTATCTGAAAAACGTATGCCTTTTTAGCCTGCCATTTTATTATTGTTACTTTAGCATATGTTTATTATTGGTTTCTGATAAAATAAAAATGCCCTCCCAAAAATGTGACTTATATTCCAGTGACCTTATAGTCCGTAAAATACGTTATGATTTTTAAAAAATATATGTACATCTGTGTGTGTGTGTGTATGTGTGTATGTATGCATGTGTGTCTGTGTATGTGTCTGTGTGTGTGTGTGTGTGTGTGTATGTATGTATGTATGTGTATATGTATATATGCCAAATTAGTAGTGACCAATTCATAAAATGTTATCTGTAGATGCCATATTATAACTTAACAGCCTAATTTCCAAAGGCATTTTTAATACAAGCTATTTTGATGACTGCCATTCGTTGATTCAGGTGTGCAAGTAAAAACAAAACATAGATTTGGGAATGGGTTAGTTTGAGAAGCGCAGGATTTATGCAAATCTTCCGTCACATTTTGCAGGTGAGCGCGGCAGCCAGCGTGGTCAATCAGGCCCTGGAGGACCTGCTGCAACACGTCCGTCAGTACACCTCTCGGGGAGAACCCATCGGCCGCTACGACCAGGCCACTGACACCATTATGACTGTCACTGAGAGCATATTCACCTCCATGGGAGATGCAGGTCAGTCCATGATCCAGGTCAAAGGATCCTATTTACGATACACAAATGTTCCTACAAAAGACATCAAAATTTAAAGGCCATTCCCACTGCCCTCTTCGCAGGAGAGATGGTCCGTCAAGCCCGTGTGCTGGCTCAAGCCACCTCGGACCTTGTGAACGCCATGAGGTCGGACGCCGAAGCGGAGGTGGACATGGACAACTCCAAGAAGTTGCTGGCGGCAGCTAAATTGCTGGCCGATGCCACCGCCAGAATGGTGGAGGCGGCCAAGGTAGTTATTTTTTTTTCTTTCCCTCTCTTTAGCCACTGCGACTACTACTTATAATATCATAATATTAATACCTACCCAGTCAAATTGCCATCTTACACCACAATGCTCCCAGCTGTACAGTTTTTTCAACTGTAAACTGTTAGCACATTAAAAACCTGAATTAATTCCAATGGAGTTTTTCTAACTGTACTTTACTTGTAATGAATTGGGCAGTGAGTGAATAATGACTTAATTATACTGTACATTCATCAGTTTGTCAAATGAGATGACGAATATCTGACCTGACACTGAACTGTAATTTAAGTCTGACATTTTAATTAAGTCTGGACAGGCTTAGGAACCAAAAGGGTTTCTATGCTCATTGCCACACTTTGCAGCTCCGCTCTTTTTCGGTACCAGGATCAAAGCTCAGAAAGAAAAAAATCCTAAACTAAACGTTGGCCCCTGATGTGTATGAATGTTAAGTCACTGTGATTCCAAGTGCGGCTTAATGCGACTCACTTGCTGTTTCATCCTAATTTAACCTGTGTAATAACCCTCGACAAATTACTGTAATGCTAAATTTAGACAAATCCTATTGAATCAAATGAAGCCTGGAATATTCATAGATTAAAAAATAGATACATCAGAAAGATACTGTAATCTAATGTGAATCATGACAAGGGTCTATTCATTGATTTTTTTTTTTAGCTCCTTTTATTTATGAAAGGATTTGGACAATGCGATCACTCCTACAAAATGGACATATAAAAAGACCCTTTACAATGCAGGAATTTTGTATATTAAAACTGCCTTCTGGCTTGTTTTGTAGATACTATGTGCTAATATGCTTTTTTTTTGTTTTCGCGTGTGTAACCTAAGGGCGCAGCGGCCTATCCCGAGAACGAGGATCAGCAGCAGCGATTGAGAGAGGCTGCGGAGGGACTCCGAGTAGCCACCAATGCTGCTGCTCAGAACGCCATCAAGAAGAAACTGATCAACAGACTGGAGGTCTGTGGTCAGCACGTATCATTTTATATCACTTTTATGTCATTTCGAAGTTGGTGTCAGCCCACAGGCTGGACTAGGAATGTCCCGATCACATATATTTTTGCATGTGAGTCACTTTAATTTAACAATCTGCCAAGACCCATCCACCTCAGAAATCTATTAAATACGGGGGGAAAAAAACATGCAGATTCCATAATTTTTTCCACCATTTTTTACGACGCTACCCCAAGACTAGAGCTATATAAATGAGTTTATAAATATAATTATATTATTTCTATCTATACAGTGGTTTCAACGAAACAAGAAAAAAAACTTTTTGGCGTATAATTAAATTTATCTTGTGATTTCCTTTTTTTTTTGCTGTTGCTAAACATTAGTTTTTTTTTAACAATATGCCGCTCTATAACTTACTCATTCATTGCCACTTGCAATTCTAGACATCAGATCAACTGGTAAGAATGGCATGGAGTGCAAGCAAACAATAGCTGGATTGGGTTGGAATGAATGAGTTTACACTTTCCAAACCTTATTCTTTTTTTTACACTTTTTATGAGCTGAATTGAATGATTGTGTGCATTTTATATTCCAGAATGCTGCCAAGCAAGGTGCAGCCGCAGCCACCCAAACCATCGCCGCCGCTCAGAATGCCGCCGCCTCCAACAAAAACACAGCCGCTCACCAGCAATTGGTTCAGAGCTGCAAGGTGGGCATCATTATGTTATTTATGAGACCTACATAGCACACCGTTGTGGATGAGATTCCCAATCACTTTGCCACTGAACGTGTGTGTATTACAAACACTATAATTAAAATGTGCCATGGGAAATGATCTAATTTCACATAATTGGTTTGTAAATTGCACTTTAGTTGCTATAATGAATCAAATTTTTCTTCATCTGTCTGTAATAACTGGCAGTACAATTCACTGCCAACCCAAAGTGTATTTTTATTTTCTGTGTGAAACATCGCATAGGTTTTTCAATTTGTAAAATATGTGCCTGTTTTTTTAAGGGTTGTTTCCATCGTGACTAGATAGACTTTTTGCATAGTGGTGTGCTGAAGCCAGCATTTGTGTCGGTGGGCTCTTTGCATAATCCAAACCAACACTAGGCAATTCAAAAAGAACATTTCCAATGGAAAGTTACCAAAACAGGCTGCTACATAACATTAGATAATATAAAATTGTCCTTGTGCTCTGTAAAGCTGCTCATTATCCAATGTTAATTTTGGACACCCGCCACGTCGTAACTATAAACAATTACTAGATGTCAAAGCTTCTCAATGTTTTAATTTAAGTGTGACAGTAGTTCCCTTGTTGGTTAGGAGTCTGAACAATTCATCCGAAACCACAAAGCTGACTCTCCCTACTTAGTATGAGCATTAAATCTTGATAAACATCATTTTTAATCACATTCGTGCCCTGTTTTGTCAACACGCAAATTGCGCATAATGGCGCCAAGTCAGGCTGAAAGATGATTTTACATCGAAATGGTCAATTAAAACGTTACAATTTTGAAATCGTCAATACTGGGCTAACTAAAAAAAACAACTCATTCTGGCCCGATTTGACAGGAAATATTTTCATTTAATATCTAACTCACATTCTGAAATTGTATGACAATAATTGTATGCCATATCACTCAGCCCTATGTATTTATGTGCAATAAACTGCTACAACACTGTTCAAAGTTCAAACCCATTTGGTTAAAAATATATTTTTGCATACAGTACACACAGCCACGCACTGAAATGCAGTTTTCGGTTGCTTTATGATTTAGCAAATACACCGTGTATTTTTTTAAATATGCCAATGGATCATTCTCAATTAACGATTGATTACTGGTTGTTTTTTTGTTTCTTACGTAGGCAGTGGCTGACCACATTCCTCAGCTGGTCCAGGGCGTGCGCAGCAGTCAGGCCAAACCGGACGACATCAGCGCACAACTTGCTCTCATTATTGCTAGCCAGAACTTCCTACAGGTGCAATATACACACACGCGTGCACACACACACACACACACTGACACACACATGTTTAAGGGAAATTGAAATTTGATGCCCCGGAATTGTCACCATTACTCTGGGAAACAGGCTGATCAAAGTATAAATAGAACTTGCTCCATGTGGGGACATTTTTAAAATGGATGCTTTTTTGAAGTGAGCTCAAGAGGCAGTTACGAACAAAGTGATTCAACTATACTTTATTTCTGCAAATGGTAGCCTGGGAATTTATTTACTCAAGAATAGAAAGGTATTATACATGGAATGGGACTCTTAAATTGCAATGTATGTCAAGTAAACTGGAGAAATAGCGAGAACTGAGGCAGGCAGAGCAGAATATAGAAGTCCTTTAGATCTCTAGGACATAAACGTATTTACCGTTTAATATTGTGGAGCAGCTATTATTTGTGATAGACACGCTGAATAACAGTAGACCTCTCTTGAGAAGATATTAAGTCAGTCTCCATACTTAAAGTCCTCTTAGAGAGCGTTATCTTGCAATGTAGCTGTTTTGTTAAGCGACAGTGTTAGAATAGCCTCAGCAACTATTTCATGTCAGTGTGAGAGTAATACGTATATTAGCAAGACTAAGAAAGTGGGGCAGCGCGTCTTTTAGGCTCGGTCACATTTTGCGCCAAAAAATGGGATTCGTCATAACTTTTCTGGAGTTTTGCTTTAGTCGGCAGATTTATCAAATTGATTTTTATTTTACTCTACACAGCCCGGTAGTAAGATGGTGACTTCCGCCAAGTCATCGGTTCCCACCGTGACAGATCAGGCTGCAGCCATGCAGCTGGGTCAGTGTGCCAAGAATCTGGCCACCTGCCTGGCAGAGCTGAGGACAGCTGCACAGAAGGTAGCAAAATACTTTAAATCTGGATTTTGGATTTAATATAGAGCACTGTTTCCTATGTCAAAATGCTATACTTTGTATTTTTCTACCATACTCTTTTTATGAGGAACTGGCTACCGTATCTTCTGGACTATAGGTCGCAATTTTTTTCCTAACTTGGCTGGGCCTGCGACTAATACTGAAGTATTATGTTTTTTTCCCTCTGACCACCGAAAGCATGTTTTTTAAGCTATGGTTATCCAAAATAAAAACTGTAAATGTTAAATTAACAGGTGCCTATTTAACCTATTGTTCTTTTTAACGATTTTTACTTGAAACTAGTAAGTTTGTTCTTGGTTTCTGGTCAAATAATTTTTTCCTCTTCAATGTACATTATTTGGTTGGTGCGACTTATAGTTCAAAAAATACGGTAGCCATTTATTGTTTCTATTGTTAAAGCAGTTGATTTCACAAATATTTGACAATGGAGAAATATTTATCTTTCTTTTTTTGCTTTTCAATTCAATCATAGACTATTTTTGACCTGACAATTTTGTAAACTCATCCGTGTTGTGTTTAGGCACATGAGGCTTGTGGTCCCATGGAGATTGACTCGGCGCTCACTGCCGTCCAGACACTGAAGAGTGAGTTGCAAGATGCCAGGCTAGCTGCCGGACACGGGCAGCTTAAACCTCTGCCGGGAGAGTCGGTAAAAAAGTCGCATTAGCTCTTTTTTTTTTTAAAGAATCTATATGGTTGTAATAATCTTTGTCTATTGGTTCTTAAGTTAGAGAAGTGCGCTCAGGAGCTGGGCAGCACGTCCAAGTCGGTCGGGTCCTCCATGGCTCAACTCCTCACCTGTGCTGCTCAAGGCAATGAACACTACACAGGTCAGTGCTGCAGATTGGATTGGTTTGGATAACTTTATTCATCCCGTATTCGGGAAATTTCATTGTGACAGTAGCAAGAGGGTGAGAATGCTGTAAAACACAAAAAAACATAAGAGTGGATGAACATGGCGTCAGTTCTTTCATGTATTCAATTCAAAATTTTAGGTTGTTATGCATCAAATATTTTTTCCTCAGGAGTGAAATCAACAATTTCCTGAAGATTTTAAAAACTAAAAAAGAAGCACAACTAAAAACTGGAATTCATCTCATTAAAGCTCTACTTCAAATAAGGATATTCATGTATCTGCACTCACACATGCTCATGATCACGTATGCGCGATAGGCATAGCGGCGAGGGAGACAGCACAGGCTTTGAAGACGCTGGCCCAGGCGGCCCGGGGGGTCGCGGCCTCCACCACCGATCCCAAAGCTGCCGCCGCCATGCTGGAGTCGGCCCGCGACGTCATGGAGGGTTCTGCGCTTCTCATACACGAAGCCAAAGAGGCGCTCGTCAGCCCTGGAGATGCTGAGAGCCAGCAAAGGTTGGCCCAGGTAAGTTTCATTTACATTATTATTATTTTTAATAACATAAAAGCCATTAGAACAATATTTTTCCTTTCAGTGTCATACGTCGTACAATTCCAAAGTTACCGTGTGATTAATGGGGAAATAAAAGTTAATTTTTAGAGCAGATCAGATTTATTCATCACCGTCAATACCGGCCAGTAAGTTAAAAATGGTAATGAGGCTTTCTTGAACAAATAGTTGATAAGAAATACCTTACTATATAATATTTCCGTTTGGGACAGAAGGTAAGAAGCGGATGGAACATCTGTTGTTTTAAGCTATGGACATAATTAAGTACTAATACTGCATAATTAAGAAGGTGGTGCATTTCACAAGGAAAACATCTTTAATGATTTATGCCGTATCTCATTTTCCCAGCTCATTAAAAACGTTAGGTAGTGTTGCTTGTTAATGTATTATAACATCATTGTAAAAACCAAATTCTGATCCTCCTCAAACTTGCAGGTGGCTAAAGCCGTGTCTCATTCATTGAACAACTGCGTCAACTGCCTGCCCGGTCAGAAAGATGTTGACATGGCTCTCAAGAGCATCGGGGAGGCTAGCAAGAAGCTCCTCATCGAAAGTGTGAGTAGCATGAAGCTGGCCTTACTCCTAGTAGGCACACAGGGAAAGAAACGGTGTTGTTTACTCGACTTTGTAGATCCCTCCGGCCTCCAAAAGCTTTCAAGAGGCGCAGAGCGAGCTCAATCAAACGGCGGCTGATCTGAACCAGTCTGCGGGCGAGGTCGTCCACGCCTCTAGAGGCTCCAGCAGCCAGCTGGCGGTGGCGTCTGGCAAGTTCAGTGAAGATTTTGATGAGTTCTTGGATGCCGGCATCGAGATGGCAGGGCACACTCAGGTCGGTCTTGCTTCTCGTAAACTATGCAAACACTATTCTGTGTCTGTGCTTGCTACTGTCTTGCTGCTGCAACCAAGGGAATTTCACGAATACGGGATGAAATAAAGTTCTAATCTAAAATAAAAAATCTTGTACACAACGTAAATTGTGAGTGTCAGCCAAGGCGCGAAACCTTTTAGTGTTTTGACTACAATTAAACAACTTTCCTGCTACAATATGTTGGATTGGATTGGATAACTTTATTCATCCTGTATTCGGGAAATGTCATTGTCACAGTAGCAAGATGGTGAGAATGCAGATACAGGAAAGACATTTTAGACATAAATAGATAGGTAATAAATATATAAGTGAAGATTTTTTTCTTCCACTTTTGCTTTAGCCCACGTTGTTTTTCTCACTTTCAATTTTTCTAACTTTCACGGTACGGTGTTTTCTGTTGGCTACTTGATCATTTCAGAAAAGGGACGACCAAGTTCAGGTGATCAGTAACCTGAAGAACATTTCCATGGCTTCCAGCAAGCTTTTGCTAGCTGCCAAGAGCCTATCCGTAGATCCGGCCGCAGCCAACGCCAAGAACCTACTATCAGCTGCTGCAAGGTACTACCAAAACAACTACTAACATGAATCATTGCTCTTGAGTACTGAGTTTTCTGCTTCCATGTTTCAGAGCTGTGACTGACAGCATCAACCAGCTGATCACGCTGTGCACTCAGCAGGCACCGGGCCAGAAGGAGTGTGATAACGCCCTGAGAGAGCTCGAGGTTATCCACATTCTTTTTTTTAAATGAGTTTTCCCACAAAGGAAAGTTGAAAATATCAATATAATTTGAAGGGAATTAGAAACAAAATATCTTGATATTAGATCTCACATTTGTGTTATTCTGTTGTTTCGAGTAAAAGGCAAAGTCGGAATGATGTGTGTGTAAAAGACCCTTGCTGGATTCTTTCAGGCTGTTCGGGGAATGCTGGACAACCCCAACGAACCTGTCAATGACCTTTCTTATTTTGACTGCATCGAGAGCGTCATGGAAAATTCCAAGGTAGGCTATCCCGCTCCACCGGGAGGTCGCAAAAACATCCGTCATTTGTGACCATCTGTTGCACCACTCCATTTATTCATGGTGTACAGATCTTGGGAGAGTCCATGGCAGGAATTTCCCAGAACTGTAAGACGGGAGATGTGATGTCTTTTGGAAGCTGTGTCGGATTGGCGTCCAAAGCTCTCTGTGGGCTTACTGAAGCTGCAGGACAGGTATGCCCCCAAGCCCCCAAAATGACATTCATTCAGGTGTTATTTCTTTCTCCAATGTGAAAATCCAAGTTAAAGCCTTATTTTTGTGAGTTTACAAAGGTACCTTAATTTTATAGATACATTAGTTCAAAAATGTGCTTTAGGCCGTCAAAGTGCTAATATGCCCTTTCTATATGGCAGGCGTCCTACCTGGTGGGTGTGTCGGATCCCAATAGTCACGCGGGACACCAGGGTTTGGTGGACCCCATCCAGTTTGCCAAAGCCAACCAGGCAATCCAGATGGCCTGCCAGAATCTTGTGGACCCAGAGAGCAGCGCCTCCCAGGTACATGCAGCCATTGAATAAAATCGCTTCAGATGTCAGCTTGTTTATTGTCTCCCAAGTTGGCAGTACAATATAGCTTGAAATGGGTGAAAATTGTCCCCTGTCTTGAGGGTTAATACATGCTATTTAAGTGCTGCAGTGACCTTTTAATGGAGCGAGAATCCTCAGGAGCATTTTTCCCTGCTCACATTTCAGGTACTCTCGGCAGCCACAATAGTGGCAAAGCACACGTCGGCGCTGTGCAATGCCTGCCGCCTTGCCTCTTCCAGGACCACCAATCCCGTCGCCAAGAGGCACTTTGTCCAGTCGGCTAAGGAGGTGGCCAACAGCACGGCAAACTTGGTCAAGACTATCAAGGTGGGGCTCAGTTTTAGCTCATGACATGTCCTGTCAAGATTATACATTAGATCAGGGGTCGGGAACCTTTTTGAAAGAGAGCCATAAACAATTCCTATTTTCAAATGTTATTCCTTGCGAGCCATACTCACAATTAAAAAATCAAAATACGTGAAATTTTGTAGTCATTTTGTCACTTTTAAAGTACAAAAAGTCTCGGAATTCCTTCGACAACGTTGTTAAGCTGTTGCTAATCAATGAATATCAATGAGTTCAATCAGTATCTATGAAATCAATGACACAGTCCCGACGTGACGTTCCTATTGGTGCGTTCGGGACTCGGCTCTCTCACCACTGGTTTCCATATTTTAGCTCAGAGCCATATGCACCCATCATAAGAGACGCGTGGCTCCCGAGCCATAGGTTCCCTACCCCTGCATTAGATGATAGAATAATTCATTATAGCTTTTGTAATTCTTTTAGTTTGTTGATGTCTTTATGTTTTTTTCTTCCTATTCCAGGCTTTAGATGGAGATTTCTCTGATGAGAACAGGAATAAATGTCGAGTAGCAACGGCTCCTCTCATCGAAGCTGTTGAGAACCTGACAGTATTTGCATCCAACCCCGAATTCGCCAGCATCCCGGCACAGATCAGTCATGAGGTCAGTCGCAGAAATCTGTTCTAGAAGTGGTTTATCTGTGTTGGCATCAAACTGCTGTGTATCAAAATTTGTTGCCAAAAATTGCTCATGGAAAACTAAAAAAAATGACTCCATTTTCTGACAATAGTTGTACAAACGCACATAAACAGTTGGTATCTGTGATCTCACGAGGAAAGGCGGCTAACATGGAACCAATATTGATAAAATGTCTGCCCCCATCTCGAGTAGCCACTTTCAATTCACTCACTAAGATGGGATACACATTATAAAGTGTTTTTAAATTAATTGATATTTATACTTTTATGTCTTCTACCAATCTCCCTTACACAGGGTACGGTAGCCCAGGAGCCTATCATCCAATCGGCACGCTCAATGCTCGATAGCTCCACCTACCTGTTGAAGACTGCACGCTCATTGGTCATCAACCCCAAAGACCCGCCCACCTGGTCTGTTCTGGCCGGTCACTCGCGCACCGTCTCCGACTCAATCAAGAGTCTCATCACAGCCATCCGGTCAGTGTGCGATGGGGCCTGTGTTAAAGCTTATCAAATTTACTTTTGTTCTTACATGATATTAAGCTAAAAAGTTAAAATTGTAAAATGTAGACCTTCTGAGGTCTACATTTTACAATTTTTCCTTGTATCTGAGCATTAAAAAAATGATTGTAAATGCTGGAAATAGTTTATACCTGCCAGATAGTGAATCAATATTACACCGCTAGTGCTTATTAACTATTTATTATAGTGAAAAATTCATGATTAGACTTGAGCTTGGAATGTGCGGGAGGTCAACTTTTTTTTTACTTCTCCTCCTGTGTTTTTCTTGTCTACTTTTTCCTTCCCCATCCGTCTTTGTCAAACTCTGTTCTTTTTACTGCCTGTTCGTCGTCCTCCAATCTGGCTCCCCCCATCAATTTTATTGCTCTCTCTCTCTCTCTCTCTTTCTCTCTCTCTCTCTCTCTCTCTCTCTCTCTCTCTCTCTCCGGCCCATTTCCTTCTCAGGGACAAGGCCCCCGGCCAGCGCGAGTGCGATTCGTCCATTGATAACATCAACAAATGTATTCGAGAAATTGAGCAGGCCTCTCTGGCAGCAGTCAGCCAGAATTTACCCAGCAGGGATGACATCTCTCTGGAGGTAAAGTATCCGGAGGATAGCCATCGTCATTTTCCATTTTTAATACAATATAAATATACACACACTCAATCTTGTCAAATGATGTTTGTATTCAACAATTTTGTTATATATAATGTATGCACATGCTTAAAATCATTTTTTAGCCAGCTGTCATTCCCGAAACATTTCTCCATTTTTTTATCGTAATATGAAACTGCAACCAGCGCACAACTGGTTCTATTCTAACAGTGAAAGACTATAAATAAATACATTTCTGTAATTGGAGTAAATGTGCTACAAATGTGTTTGTAATCAAGTTATTGTACACTTTTTTTTCTTTCACCTCTTTAGAGGAAATTCAGTTTGAGAGCAAACGCCAAGATCTTTTTTCCCACAAAGCAGGTTCTAGTTGAAACACTTCAAATGCCACACAGCAACCAATGTACTTTTGTTTCCTTTTTTAAAAATTTTAGGCATTGCAAGAGCAGCTGACATCATCCGTACAGGAAATTGGCCACTTAATCGACCCTGTTTCCACTGCTGCTAGAGGCGAAGCTTCCCAACTAGGACACAAGGTGCAGTATATGGGGCAATGCGTTAATGAATTTAACGGTATGACTGTGAAAAAAGACAAAAGTGGCACTAGAGTGAACATGCATTTTCTTCTTGGAGGATACTTTTCAAACCCACCTTCAATAGGAAAACGCCCCAAAATTAGAACTTTTTTTTTCCAAATGCGTAATTGGATTGGATTAGATAACTTTATTGATACCGTATTTGGGAAATTTAATTGTGGCAGTAGCAAGAGGGTGATTAGACAGAACAACAAAGCAAAAGCACAAAGTACAAAGCAAATCAAAGTAAATGGGATCATTGAGAATCACCAAATCAAATCATTAAGACAGAAAAGCAGCAAAAACAAAAAACGAGCAAGGGTGGACAGAGCCGGCTGCCACTTGAACGGCGCCATCTTGGTTGCGGTAGCTAAAACGGATAGACTCAAAAAGACATTGTAAAGTTGGACGAAAAAGCTACAGTTCCTCAGTAGTCTGGAGCTGAAGACAACTGTGGCAGAGTAGAGCCCCTCGGCTCCGTTGCTGGTAAGCGCCGACCACTCTTCCATCTTATCCCATGATGGAATGGAATGGTTGGTCAGAAGCGTTGCCTCTTCTCCCGGCACTTTTGTGTTGCTCCTTCTGCTGCATATTGTAACAGCTAGTCCCATGTGTGTGACAGCGTAGGCATGGCTGAATGGTTCCAAAAAAGAAGTAGCCGAAAGAAGCCAGGCTCACAGAACAAAGAAAGTTGTAAAAACATTAAAGTATAAAGTACAAAGTAAAGTAATGGGGAATGTATTAAGAAATATTAAAATGTAATATGAAAAAAGATAGAAGGGCTGTAAAACAAAAAACATAAGAATGGACATCTTGGAATAAATAAAATAAGAATAGTAGTGATGAAACTGTAAATTAAAGACAAATTTCCTTCCATTGTGCGTTTTAATTTTTCTTCCAGATTACCAATCAGAATCCATAAAAAATTGCTTCAAACCAATCATAATGAATGCTTCCTTTTTTTGCGGTCCTGCCATAACAGAATGGTTTCATTTCTGATGATGGTCATCTTTGATACTCAGCAATGGAAAAAAAAAAGATTAAAAGGTTGATGATCTAACTTCTTTTGACTTAGGTGAGCCAGCTGGCTGGCTACTTTGAACCGCTCAGTCAAGCTGCAGTGGGCGTGGCTTCCAAGTTGAGGGACCACCAGCAGCAGATGACATTCCTCGATCAGACCAAGACCTTGGCCGAGTCCGCCTTACAGATGCTTTATGCTGCTAAAGAGGGCGGAGGGAACCGCAAGGTCAGATCTTTGTTTACCGTTTATCATAACAATGGAAAATTAATGGTTCGTTTTTTTTCTTCCAAATGGAAGCAAAGCTACAATTTTTTTTTAAAGCAAAGCTACATTTTTTCTTTTAAATGGGTGTCCTAATTGTGCTTTTTTTGTCATGACCATTTCCAGGCGTCCCACACACACGACGCCATTGCCGAAGCCTCCCAGCTCATGAAAGAAGCCGTGGATGACATTATGGTGACATTGAACGAGGCTGCAAGCGAAGTCGGCATGGTCGGGGGTATGGTGGATTCCATCGCGGAAGCCATGGCCAAAGTACGTCCAATTTGGTAACTCCTTCTTGCAGCGGGGCAATGATGAGTAAGATTTAGTTGCCATGACGACTGCAGAGGAGAAGCTTCAGATGGGGGGGACCTCGAGAATTTCTCATCTCTTTGCTGGCTTCCCGTCGTGATGTGTTAATCTAACACAAAGCTTTAATGTATATAGTGCAATCTGGCAGTCACATTTTTTTCTTTTTTTAAATTGAGATGCTATTTTCAACCTGTGATCACATACTCACTAGATCACAGGCATCAAAGTGGTGGCTCGGCGGCCAAATCTGGCCCACCGCATCATTTTGTGTGGCCCGGGAAAGTAAATCATGAGTGCCGACTTTCTGTTTCAAATTAAAATGAAGAGTATAGATGTATATTCAATTTACTGATTTTCCCCCTTTTAAATTAATAATTGTAATTTTTAAGCATTTTTTTCTGTTTTTAGTATTTTGTAAAATCTAAAAATATTTTTAAAAAGCTAAAATAAACATTGTTTTAAATCCATAAAAAAAACTGAATATTCAGGGATTTTAATCCAGTTATTTTAATCCATTTATAAAAAATAAGTATATTATAATAAATATTATATCTAAAATGGTCCGGCCCACGTGAAATCAAGTTGACGCTAAAGCGGCCCGAGTGACACCCCTGCACTAGATGCTTCCTTAACACTATCTGCATTTTGATTTAAGAATGTATTTAAGATGATGGTTTTATAAACAAATTACCAATGGGAGTCCAGCAAGTGTCTCTGCAAAACGCTAGCCTTTTTATGTCAATAATGCTGGTGCAATGAATATGTATTGTCCCTTCAAATTCAAAGTAAGGTGTCATATAGAAAGTAATAATTGTTCAAAGGCAATCTAAATGTCTGTTCTTTTTCAGCTTGATGAGGGAACACCCCCTGAACCCCAAGGCTCATTTGTGGATTACCAGACCAGTATGGTCAAACACTCCAAAGCTATAGCCGTCACAGCTCAAGAAATGGTAAATCCTTTTAGATCTCAAAAGTTCCACGAGAAGACAAAGTGGAATAAAAAACATTTATTTATTTTTTTATTGCTAAATTCTGGTCTGTTGTGAATCAGATGACAAAATCAGTGACGTGTCCAGACGACCTCGGAGGTCTTGCATCTCAGGTGACCGTCGACTTCAGCCAGTTGGCCGTAGATGGACGGATGGCTGCCCACACGGCCGAGCCCGAGGAGGTGGGTGCACTGACACAGACGGCTTCACGTAACACAACACGCTGGGAAATCACGGGCAAGCTTTCTGTTTTCAGATCGGCTTCCAGATCAAGACCCGAGTTCAGGAGTTGGGCCATGGCTGCATCTACTTGGTGCAAAAGGCTGGAGCGCTACAAGTCACTCCTTCTGACAGCTTTACCAAGCGAGAGCTCATTGAATGCGCACGCACAGTTACAGAAAAGGTAGGCATTCTCACCATCAATAGATTTTCTTTGAGAGTGTACTCATTCACGTTGTTTCATTTTTTTTTCTTCCACTGAACTTGTTTTTTTCGTGTGTGTAGTCGATTGGTCACGGTCTTTTGGTCGCCCCGACCGCAACTACGGGCGACCAAAAGACCGACGACAACACAAGGTAAAACAACACTGTCTACGCATCAATAAAAGCCAACAATGGCCATGAGCAGTTTCACTGAGCCGACGTGTGAGTTTATAAGTTTGTATGGTTTCTTTAAGAAGCTACGTTTGTGAGGGTCTTAACAAGTTCTCCAACAAAAAAACAATAAAAGTCCGGGAAATTTGGGGCTTTTCTTTAGCCTAATAATTACTAGGGCATTAAGTATGACTAAATAGTAATTCGCAGTTTGTATTTAGGGAATTTGAGCAACAATTTAAATGGTAATTATCACTTACCTTCCGGGCGACCAAAAGACGGCGACCAATCGACTGTGCCACAATAGTGGCGAATGTTCTGCTAGCCCTAACAGTGAAAATTGATTACACGTTGAGTGCCATCAATGGCAGCCAATGAGTGACTAATCTTTTTTTTCCCCGTGAGCATACACACAAAGCCCATAATTAAAGCCTGTCTGTTGTCTTGTGTGGGTCCTCAGGTGTCCTTGGTGCTGTCGGCTCTCCAGGCAGGCAACAAGGGAACGCAGGCCTGCATCACTGCGGCGAGCGCCGTGTCGGGCATCATCGCCGATCTGGACACCACCATCATGTTCGCCTCCGCCGCAACGCTCAACGCAGAGAACGGCGAGTCCTTCGCCGACCACAGGTGGGAGAGGTCAATTCCATCTCTTTTTTTTTGAGGGGGGTAATTTTACTCTTCAAGTCAAATTAAATTTACGGATATCTGGCAGAATGACTCAGTGGAAGGCAGACAAAATGAGAGAAAAATGTCTTTCTGTCAAAAAGTGCAAATTACCCTCAGGATTTGACGGATGAAGTGTCACATCTTTCTGGGTTCTGAAGATGTCTCTTTGTAATTTCTTGCCGTGACAACAAAAGGAGACAAACGTCTGATGTTATTCGCCGCAATGACCCAAAAGATGATCTGAGATTGGAAAAGAAAATTGTTTTGTGGAATTGCTCATCATGTCCTTCCACGGCCATGAAAGCAGAAAACTCACAGAAGCCTTGATTCACTTTGCACACATTTTAGTTCTGCTATCGGTGATACGCAGAAAGCTGTTATCTATTTAACGTTTTGAAAATGCCTATAAAAAAATTTGCAGACAGGATGTAAACAAAGAAAATTTATATATAAATTAACGTTTTGAAAATTCCTATTAAATTTTTTGCAGACAGGATGTAAACAAAGTCAATTTATATATAAATAAATCCAATTTTGAATGAACCCTCTACAATGAAATGTTTAAAAATACTAGCAATGAAATTATAATCTATGAAGTTTGCATGTGTTTTTAGTTTTATACTTTAAAAATCCAATGGCACAAAACAGCTCCCCAAAAAATTAGATGACCTAAATCAACGCACAATTTAATAGTCCAATAAATTTTAAAAAATAATGTTTGGAAAAAAAAATTAATGACTTCGTAATGGAAATGAAGATGTTTGAGCTTTTAGTGGATTTGATTGAAATCTCATTTGCTATACTGGGGGGGCCTTTTATGAAATGTTTGAAGACTTTGATCTTATTCCATGCCGATGACTCTTATCTCTCCTCAGAGAAAACATCCTGAAGACGGCCAAAGCTCTGGTGGAGGACACAAAGATGTTGGTGTCTGGCGCCGCTTCTGGCCAGGACAAGTTGTCACAAGCTGCCCAATCCTCTGCCAAAACCATCACCCAGCTCACCGACGTTGTCAAACTGGGCGCGGCTAGCATCGGCTCTGATGACCCAGAGACACAGGTCACTCGCTCACTCGTGTCACAGCAGAACTACACGACTATAGCGCTCCATTATTTTACCACCTGATTCTTTTAACTCTAGGTGGTTCTGATAAATGCCGTCAAAGACGTCGCCAAGGCACTCGCGGAGCTCATCAGCGCTACCAAATGTGCTGCTGGGAAAACAGCAGATGACCCATCCATGTATCAGCTTAAAGGCGCAGCCAAGGTGATGGCAAGATCATATTTAAGATATAATTTAACTATGATTTCTGTGTGTCATATTGTGTTTAATAAGAGTGAGGCTCATGCGAGTTATGCAAAGTAACCAGTAGACTTATGTTTTTGTCCAAAGGGATTTGTCAAACAATCCTTGAAGGATGTTGTGGTTTACATATCATGTGGTTTTGTGCAACCCCTGTCGATTATCTTGAGATACTACAAGTCTAACTGCTAAACCAAATGTGAATTTACAAAAACGGTGATTTATCAAATTAAGGAATAAATCTCGGTCTAATATAGGCACTCATAGCCCCCAATAACAAACACACCAATTAAATATTTCCAAGAAAAGCTTAACAACTTTACGTTGAGTGGAAATTATCTTAAATTTAGTACTGTTTTCTGTAATTGAACTAATGAAACGTGTCTATGGTAAATACAAAAAATAAAATGAAGTAAATAATGAGTAAATGTACACATTGGAAGCTGATTTGTTTTTATATATCAGCAGGTTTCTCTTAAAATGCCTGATTTTTAGTTTGTTAGAGTTCAGTGCCAGGATTTTGACTGACTGTAATTTTTGTTTGCAGGTTATGGTGACAAATGTGACCTCGCTGCTGAAGACGGTGAAGGCCGTGGAGGACGAGGCCACGCGGGGTACCAGAGCACTGGAGTCCACCATCGAGTGCATCAAACAGGAAATGACGGTGAGATAAGGCTGCCCGACTCGCTAGCATAACATTGATAAATACCGTAGTGCTCAAATACCCCATGAATAAATGAGGTGAATTAATATTAGCAATCTTCAAAACAGTTCGCTGAGCTTGTTTGCTTGTCAATAGGACATAACAAAATAAAATTTGGACCAACAAATGTAAGATTTTGTTTATCTCTATGGGTGCAGATTGTTGGCATATTAAGTCAGAGTTAAGAAAAAAAACATCTTCACATAGAGGTTTTGTTGTCCTGAAATTGTTTCATTTTATTTTTTAAATACAAAGGAAATATCATAAGGCATGCAAAATTGAACAAAATAGGCCAGGGGTGTCAGACTCGGGTTGGTTCGCGGGCCGCGTTAACGCCAACTCGATTTCATGTGGGCCGGACCATTTTATATATAATATTTAGATTTTTCTAATAAATGGATTAAAAGAACTGGATTAAAATCCCTGAATATTCAGTCTTTTATAGATCTAAAATAATGTTTATTTTAGCTTTTTTTAAATATATTTTTAGATTTTGCCAAATGATTTTTGAATTAAAAACACCGAAAAATTGATTAAAAAATTACAATTATTGATTTAAAAAGGGGAAAAATCAGGAAATTTAATATACATCTATACTCTTCATTTTAATTTGATCCTAAAACTGAAAGTCGGCACTCATGATTTAGTTTCGCGGGCCACACAAAATGATGCGGCGGGCCAGATTTGGCCCCCGGGCCGCCACTTTGACATGTGATCACAGGTTGAAAATAGCATCTCAATCTAAAAAAGAAAAAAATGTGACTGCCAGATTGCACTATATACATTAAAGCTTTGTGTTAGATTAACACATCACGGGAAGCATGATTTACTTTCCCGGGCCACACAAAATGATGCGGCGGGCCAGATTTGCCCCCCGGGCCGCCACTTTGACACATGTGAAATAGGCCCAGCCCTTACAGGGTTAAATGTGGGGATAAAAAAAATTCAATTCACATGACGCCAAACACCCATATGGTCATTCCCAGGTATTCCACTCCCGCGTCCCCCCGAACAAAACAACGACACCCGAAGAGTTTATCCGCATAACCAAGGGCATCACCATGGCGACGGCCAAGGCGGTGGCGGCTGGCAACTCTGCCCGACAGGAGGACATCATCCACACGGCCAACTTGAGTCGCAAGGCCGTCTCTGACATGCTCGCCAGCTGCAAGGTTCTTACTTACAGTCCATCACCGGATGAGCGAAAGAGCTAGCCTATGCAATAGTGACTCGTTTGTGTTCTGCAGCAAGCGGCTTTCCATCCCGATGTCAACGAAGAGGTCAAGAACAGGGCGCTGAGATTTGGGTCAGAGTGCACGACTGGATATATTGATCTGCTTGAACAAGTGCTTATGGTACGTGGCTTCTGTGTTGCAAATTCTTTTATATACTGTATCTTTACTTAGTTTGCTGTCCCAGTTCAGGGGAATAATGCAGGATCTCTCTTTGAAATGAATCCCTGATCCTCATAAATAAATTCATTTTTAAATACACTAGCTTTATAGTGTGTTTAGTCAGTCACGTATTTGCGCCTAGGTATTGCAAAGGCCTACTGCCGAGCAGAAGCAACAGCTTGCAGCGTGTTCAAAACGAGTGGCGGGATCGGTCACAGAACTCATCCAGTCTGCCGAGGCCATGAAAGGTAAACACACACATACACACAGCAAAACTAGAGAGTAAAGTAAACGTTGCTCTTGTATACCTAATTTTGACAACTTTATAATGTTCAGGACAAAGTGTACAGTCAAAGAATAAATGTGGAATTTCTGAAACAACTATATGTTTATAAATAGTCCTTGTTTCTCAAGAACAGACATGAAGGGAATCACATATTACAAATATCATTACAAAGTATGATCGTCCTGATCTGATATAATTAGTCACACAACTGCTTGTCTCTAATATTCCTTGGTAGCTGTTAAAAAGGTACCTTGCATTTTAATTTTCACAAATTAACAGTTTCCTGTTACAGTACATACTATTACCTCATTGTCTGCCATTGACGACAATTGACTGCCAATTCATTTTAACTGCCAGATCGAATCAATCGTCGTCTATCTCTGTAAAAGGCAGGCAATAAGTTAATAGCTGTGAAAACCTATAATTGCTTATCAATTTAACAAACTGCTTGATTCCCAAGAATGTTAACCCTGCTGTCCTCCTTGTTTTGTCGCCACAGATGAAGGTAAGTTAGCGTTGTTTTTCCGATTGAAACTGATCCACCAAACCCTCTATACAGGTTTTATTGTTTCTTTTTGTCTTATGGCCGCTAATACAAATTAATTTCATCCCATCTCCAAGTCGGACTGCATCACTTTATTTTAAGCACCTAAATCAGTGGTGTCAAATATATGGCCCGCAGGCCAAAAGCAGCCCGCTATGGGGTCCGCGATCCGGCCCGTGGGGGTGTGCTGCCTAACTGCAACTTAAATTACTACCTTTTTATAGCCAAAAATTAACTGGTCCACATGAGATCTAGTTGGCATGAATATGCCCTGCGAGGCAAACTGAGTTTGACACCCCTGACCTTAATTATCACTTCATGTGTGTTGTGGTGGATGTGGCACCTCCATCATTGTGGGAATGTGGCGATGCCCTGCTGTCGTGAAGCATGATCTTAAAATCTGAAGTTTTTCTACGCAAACCTCCTTCGTAACCAGCACATTGTCATCACTCGGCTTAGGTTCAGAGTGGGTGGATCCCGAAGACCCGACGGTAATCGCAGAGACCGAGCTGCTTGGGGCGGCGGCGTCCATTGAGGCGGCTGCGAAAAAGCTGGAGCAGCTCAAACCACGAGCCAAGCCCAAGGTGAGACACTTGATGTGTATGCATAGTAAACTGCACACAGAAAAAATTATCTAGGTATTTCAAAGAAAAAAAAGGTTCTTTACAGTATTAACCATAGGTACAGTGGTATAATGTCTTCTTTCATTTGTGAAATTTCACTTTAAAAGTTGCACGTCAGCCACTAGTAGTAGTTTTTGTGCTGTCAAGGTACAAAAAGTTCATCACAAATTTTAGGAAAAGTTTGTCAAACTTCTCAGCATATTCTTTTTATAAAATGTTTGGATCTTAAATTCATTTTTATCGGTCCTAACTATTTTCAGTTTTAGTGAATGAACATTTTAAAATGTGTTCTAAATCTGTTTTATGTAATTGGCGGAAATTGAAAGCATAGTTGCTAAAAATGTGTTTCTAGAAATGTGGATGTTGTGTCTCTTGTGTTGTCTCCTCCATGTTGACATACTTCCAACATATAAACATTGCCCCCCTCCCTTTGTATTACCCAATTCTTTAGTTCTATTCGTCCCTGAAAAGAATTGCAATATCCCGCTCAGGATTTGGCCCCATTCTCCTCTGCCATCTTTCTTCCTCATCTCCATCCTTCCATCTGCGATAACCCAAGCTAAATCCCCTTTGCAGTTTTTCCTTATACTCCTTCAAATCAATCTCCCCCTCAATTTACCCCACCACCTTTTCCTCGTGTCCCCCCTGCCTTGCCTGCCCCCGCCTCCGGAGGCCTCCTCTGCAGGGCTCTGTCTGATATGTTTGATATATTAGGTTGTTATTCAGTCCCAACTATATATCAAACATATTCCTACAGTGTCCCGCTCTGTCTACAGACTTGTGGTGTGTGAATGCGCATTTGTCTGTGTTAGAGAGCGAGAAAGATGAGGGAATTTATAGGAAAACAGATTGAAGTGGTTCAACAGGTTGGGGTGGAAAAAATGGAATGAAACATTGTTGTAAATTTAAGGAAAATTCTCATCTTGCCACCAAGCATTCAAACTTCACTGGCGTGAAACCACAAGTACTGAAACTAAAATTTGGTTCCACCAAATTTTATACTTTGATAGATCTCCTCCTGCTATCTATTTATGAAAAGCTGGCATAAAACTAACCAAAACCATTTGACACAAGGTTTGGTGGAAAACAGTTTGGGAGTAATTGTTCCAACTCTTTATCAAATTGGTATACAACCAATAAATGTAGATGAATGTTGATTGTGTGTTTTTGGAAAAACAAACCTCTGATTATTAGTTTGATGCCAGGATGTGGATGTATGGCTGTTTTTTTGGGTCTTCAAGGGGTACGATGTAACCCTCGATTACGTGTGCACTTGCTCCTCGTTGCTTTTTAAAGTGTGTGGGTAGAGAGAGTAAGTGATAACAAAATTCATGCCTTGTTTTTTTTTCCTCAGATGGCGGACGAGACGTTGAACTTTGAGGAGCAAATCCTCGAGGCTGCCAAGTCCATCGCGGCCGCTACAAGCGCCCTGGTTAAATCAGCCTCGGCCGCTCAGCGGGAGCTGGTGGCCCAGGGAAAAGTGGGCTCCATCCCGGCCAACGCCGTCGACGACGGACAGTGGTCCCAGGGGCTAATCTCGGCTGTGAGTACGGCCAATGATTGATCATGGTACCTGGATGTTAAGGTGGCCAACAAAATGCAACTTTTTCCAGGCACGTATGGTGGCGGCGGCCACGAGCAACCTGTGCGAGGCGGCTAACGCGTCCGTGCAAGGCCACGCAAGCGAGGAGAAACTCATTTCTTCGGCCAAGCAGGTGGCCGCTTCGACTGCACAGTTGCTGGTGGCCTGCAAGGTTAAGGCTGACCAGGACTCGGAGGCCATGAGAAGACTTCAGGTACATATACTGCTGAACTTTATTTGTACTGTAGTTGGGAAAATGTTAAAAGTTGCATTTTACTGTAAAAAAATGGATAAATAATGTCCATTCAAACACCTTGTTCAAATTCAATCAATCAAATCAATCAAAAGCCTTTATTGTCATCATACACAGCTGCGTAAAACAAAATTGGTGGTGCTACTCCACAAAGTGCGTTTTCCCAGTAAAAACATGAGTAATATAAGACAATCTAGACAAGGGTGTCAGACTCGGGTTGGTTCGCGGGCAACTTTAACGTCAACTTGATTTCACGTGGCCCGGACTATTTTAGATACATATAATATTTAGATTTTTTTAAATAAATGGATTAAAAGAACTGGATTAAAAGCCCTGAATATTCAGTTTTTAATAGATTTAAAATAACGTTTATTTTAGCTTTTTTAATATATTTTTAGATTTTACAAAATGATTTTTAAACTAAAAACACAGAAAAAAATGATTAAAAAATTACAATTATTGATTTAAAAGGGGGAAATCAGGAAATTTAATATACATATGTACTCTTCATTTTAATTTGATCCTAAAACAGAAAGTCGGCACTCATGATTTACTTTCCCGGGCCACACAAAATGATGCGGTGGGCCAGATTTGGCCCCCGGGCTGCCACTTTGACACAGGTGATCTAAGATATTGCACATAGTTATTGCACAGAAGGGATGGTTTGCTAGCTTCATACTAATCCTTATTGTGAAACACAACAGCTAAGGAATTAATATTGATGTCCTGCTATAAACCCTCACATTATTTAACCCTAGAATGGTAACCCTCTATTTCAGGGGTTACCTTTCACGCTTCTGAAATAGAGGGTTACCATGGTTACCGGGGGAAAAATGGGTCCTAAGCAAGACGGTGCAATGAAGGGTACCCATGTTTTCCCCCCGGTAACCATGGTAATCCTCTATTTCAGAAGCGTGAAAGGTAACCCCTGAAATAGAGGGTTAAGGAAAATAGATGGAAAGAAAGATGATGACAACGTACGGGTGTATATTCTTTATCTTCGCGGACTAGCGTATGCGGAGGGCGACAACTTAAGACAGAAGTGTGGAGGTGGAGTGGGCTGTATGTTCCACACACAACGTCAACGACGGCAAAAAATAAATCCCAAGCATAAGAGAAATTATTTATTATTATTATTATAACAGATTTTCTCATTTTAAGTAGGAGGGCGAGATTGAAAACTTTAATATTTATTTCTCTGTCGGACCGGTGGTTGGGGACCCCTGCTTTAGAGTGTTTCATCTCATACCATGTATCAATCTATCCTTAATTTCCTAGTGTGCTGAGTTTGTGTATTGCCAGGTGAGTCTTTTATGATGCATATTTGTCCAGATTGCCGGCAATGCGGTGAAGAAGGCGTCCGACAACCTAGTGAGAGCGGCTCAAAAGGCAGCGTTTGACAAAGCTGACGAAGACAATGTTGTGGTCAAGACTAAATTTGTGGGAGGGATTGCACAGGTAAATGCTTACTTCATTTAGTCAGTCATTTTTTGAGGTAAGAAGCCTAATATTTGCTTTATCTGGTCAATAAGCTCTGCCACTGGCACTTTTTTCATTGTTTTTACTCATTTACTTGTTGAGAACGGTGCAGAGGCTGTAATTTTTGTACAAATTCTGGATTTTTTTTCCTCACGTAACACTTCATACGTCAAATGACTTGAACTTTCTCTTTGTTCCACGCAGATCATTGCAGCACAGGAGGAGATGCTGAGGAAGGAGCGGGAACTGGAAGAAGCTCGCAAAAAGCTGGCTCAGATCCGGCAGCAGCAGTACAAGTTCCTGCCGAGCGAACTGCGTGAGGACAACAACTAAAACGAGCACACCCGTGACTTGAAACATCTCTGCTTTGAGACTTAATGGAAGAGAGCAGTCAGGTGGTTTTAATAATGGCTGCTTTTGGGGCAAAAAAAGGTCTCCTTATACTACAACACAGCTACTTCGACTTATCTCAAACCGAATGTGACCCACACGAGCGTGTGAAATGTTTCATTCGTAAATGATCATTTAGCTGAATTGAAAAGCTTCAATGTGGCGAGGATGTCTTTAAATGGCCGTGGGAAGTCACGAGAGCGCGTTGACGAAGGATGGTTTTACGTACTTGTCGCTGTAAATCTGACTCATGGATGTGTTTTGGATTTTGAGTTGTTTTTTTCTATGATGCGCATGTTTGTTTTACTCCAATCGGCAGTGAGCAGCCTCTCGAACTCAAAGGTGACTAATAGAAGTTATGAAATGAATATTTATTTTCAATTTGAGCTTTTTTTTTCCACTCCAAACAGCTAAAATGGTCACTCTGGAGGACATGAATCTGATGCAATAACACGCATGGTGCTTTAGAGGTCAGAGTCAATGTTCTGCGTGGAAAAATTCAAGGTATAATCTTAATGATTTAGTTTTGCTTCGACCATCTCATAATTTGAATAATTAATTGACCGGCGATAAGAAGTAACTCAAAGTATGGTATAGTATAAATCCATTTTCTCTATGAAATCATGCAATATTTCTGAATGCAGAAGGTTGTTTTGAAATAACAGTCAATCTTTATTCTTTTTTTTTTTACTGAAGGGATGTGGCTTTACGAATTCACCACCTGCAATAGATGAGCCCTTTGTTTACCAAAATGTGATTGTTGTGGCTTTCTGCCTTACGTTATGTACAGGTATGGTGTAAATCCAGGTTAGAGCATGGCTTCAGTCGCATTGTCACAATTCAGACCTATGTGGATGCACAAATATTGCAACGCAACTTCAAATGGACATTTTCGGGATGGATGAAGTTTTTTGTATTATCGTGTACGTGACGGCGAGTGTTTTGTGTGTGCGCTCATAGTGTTGTTATTATTATTAGTGCCTTAGTCCTTAGCCTATACGGGGTCAATGTTGTGTGTGTTTGACTGGAAGCACAAGTACGTTTTAGGCTATGGAGGTTCTCATATGTTGTTATTGTGGGTGTGAACATCTTCCAACTGTAGAAAGCCTGCAATTGCACATGCTATCATCAATGTGATACATTTCATGGTGTTTTGGGGGTTTATAGCAGTGGTTCACTGCATTTGTGGCACGTCTTGCATCATTATGACACATTTAAAAGCCTTTTATTCAGTGAGGGTGTTGGTCCACTATATTTTTGTGAAGTATCCAATCAATATGATATTTAAATTATTATACGGGGGTGTTGGAAGTGGGTCAATTTAATAATGTCACATTTTAGAAAGGCAATAAGATACATTTAAAATGATTGCCATCAATCTTCAATCAGTAAAGGTATTTATTTTGGAGGAGGATGAAACAAGTGGACTAAATTTAACATGATTAATGTAAGTTCTTTTAAGGCTCGATGGAATGGTTCACTGCATTTTTTTTATGTCACAATTGCTTTAAGGCTTTTTCATCTGTCTTCATTTACAGGGCTATTCTGGTACTGGATCGCTGGATGTTCATCATGTTTATCAACATTCACACTCATGTAAGGAAATTTTAGAGAAGAATATCGCTGTTCTGCTGCATTTTTTTAAGGTATCCCATCATTCAAACACGTTAAAGGCCTTATTTGTGGTGATATGACACTACTGCATTTTCACCGTTTAGGAGCGATAAAACAACATTTTTAGTTTCTCAATATTAGGACACATTTATAGGTCTTTTTGAAGGATTCTTGTACATGTGCGGTTGGGTTGTAAAACAAACAACAAACTGGATTTGTTTATCAGTCACCTGCCTATTTTTTTTAAGTATATAACCATTTTATGAACCAATAGGCTTCCTCCCAACTCCCCGGATATGAGCATAAAAGTGTATTTGACGTTAACATTTTTGTCAACAAGATGTTGTGAGACCTTTTACAGATGTTGTGCGTTTTCCCCTTGAACAGATTGATGATAAAGATGACATATATAAGATATTTATCCAGCCATCATAAAGCTATTTTTTTGTATTTACAGGAAATAAAGTGTTGCATTGTCTGGAGATTTCCTGTCTGTGAGCATTATGATTTCAAATTGTTAGTGGTCTTATATCCTTATTTTGGTCAATAAGCAAGATTTTTTTTCTTCTTCGAGAGCAGAGATTGCGCCTTGTCTAGCCAAGAAGTAGAGCTCCTATTAAGTGTTCTTCTGTCGCTTTGGTGTCAGGACAAGATGGCATTTCTGACTCGGCAGTAAACTTGAAGCTGTATGCAGGCCCTCCCATTCTCTGACAGCCAAGCTAAATGTGTCCGCCACTAAAATCCAAGGAGGCCATGTCAATTATGCCCGCCACCTGCTGCTCCTTGTACTCCTTTTAGGTATGGACTCTTTTTTTACCGCATATATACACATTCACACCTCTGGATAATTTCCAGAACCCAGAATCTGTGTGGCCAGTACAATAGAAGACCTAGTGTCTTAGCAGGGGCGGATCTAGAAAAGTATTTGCGGGGGGAAGGAACTTTTTCAAAATATTATTATTATAGTATACATTATCATGTTATTTGTTTTTGTAGAATACAAATCATCTTAATATTTTCATCAAGATGCACTACTGACAAGTGAAATGTTTTGCATAGCTCATGAAAAAAAAAACATGTCCATGTCCGTTTTCAAAAATGTTTTTAGCATATTTGTCTGCCGTTTTCTTTCATTCTTGCATTGATCGAGTCGTTTAGGCTCTTGGATATTAGGCCACCTTTTAATTGATCCTTAGACTTTCCAAACACAATATTTTCCATCCTTTCACACACTGCCACAGACTTATAAATAATTAGGATAGGTCATACTTTCTGGTTGTGTTTACAACCCTGCATTACTAGTGATACACTCATATGTACCAAAGTTGCCTCAGCGTTTCACTTGCCCAGAAAAAAAATTCTGACACTCCTATTCTAAAAGTTGAACTTGGGAATCATGGATACCAACATGGACCAAGTTGAGCAGGTGCTTTGCAAAAATATCAACCGGATTTGAATCTAAGCTGAAAAAATGAATCCAAAAAGAATCATAACATTGAGATAGACCCAACTTCATCCTGAAAGTTCCAAACATCAAATATTTATTTGTATATGAAGGTCAGTCTTGCCTGAAGTTTCCTTCCTCTCTGTTCTTCACACCAGTAGGTTGCTATTACCTCACTATGCACCCATCTTGGCCCACAGCGTGTGTGTGACAGCTGCTCCGGTTCCACTGGCCCTGTGAACTATCAAAGGGGGGCAAGAGGGTGAGAGGGGGGCTTGCCTGTTGAAAAGCCAAAAGCCAATCGGTCCATGGTGGACATTTAGAGGGCTTTAGTTCTCTGAAATGCAACTGCTCAGAGAGCCATTCGGACAAGCTGGATGATGTTCCTCTAGAAGAGCAAAGCCCACCCGCGGTAGCCAGGATTTGAAGTATGCCAGCCAGGAGCTTCCCAAATGATGCCTGGAAGCCAAACACAAAGTTCCAGAAGCTAATATGACACCCCCCTCAGAGGGGGAGCAACGTCCACACTGGGCTTATTTAATCAGATAGATTTGCTTTGCATGAATAGCTGGCATGCACGGAATACTCCGACATGACTTTATTTCTATTGATTGACAGACTAATGTCATGTCTGGCAATTCAAATGATCTAACAATAAATAAATGTATCAAAAATATTGTATTTTAAAAGTTACTTTTTTAGATTTTATTTCATGTGAAATTGGTGAAAACTTGGTTTACTCTGCCATGGTGTCATGGCATATTTTTATTATTTGATGGGAAAAGTTTTTAAAAAGCCATCATTTATTAATTCATGAGTCTTAGTTTTTCGCTGGTGATTTCCCAACTTAATGTCTATTTCTTTGTCCTAGTCTTGGTGTCTTATCGCACCCTTGGTATGCTGGTTTTGTGGCTGTTTTGCATCATTGATTCAAGCGCTGTACAGTTGGACTGAATTTTTTAATTAATAAAATAGTAACAATGACGAAGAAGGAATATGACGATACACGATTTTCCTTTAGTGGTATAGATATCGTCAGATTGTGCAGCACTAGTATTCATTGTTGTCAGAATGTTCCTTGGTGTTAGAAATAGGGGTGTTGGTGGCGCAAGAAAAGAAGGAGGAGGTGGTGGGCCGCTTTACTGACATCAGTCCCCCAAGTATGGTCACACAAATGGTCAAATGTCTCCGAGGAGCGAATCGGGGAAGACTTTTGCAAAAAATAGGGGTCCCGCCTTGTCCAGCAGCTGCAGTCGTGTCCAAAAAAGTATTGGGTGTCCAGTGACCCGCCTGTCCCAAAAGACATATTTGCCTTACAACAACCTGGGTGAGCTCGCACTCCAGCTTGGCATTCAGTGTGGTTCAGACGCTCCCACCAAAGCCACTCTCTGGTTGTCTTGTTTCTTTTTTTCATTTGGCTATACGCGCAAAGCACCGACACTTAAGCAGCCATGGATGCCATCAAGAAGAAGATGCAGATGCTCAAGCTGGACAAGGAGAACGGCTTGGACAGAGCTGAGCAAGCTGAGTCGGATAAAAAGGCAGCTGAGGACAGAAGCAAACAGGTTAGCAGCAATTACCGTATTTTCACGACTATAAGGCGCGCTTAAAAGTCTTAAATTTTCTCCAAAATAGACAGGGCACCTTATAATGCAGTGTGCTTTAGATATGGAAGAAAAAATTAAAATGTGTCAATCATTGAGGGTGCGCCTTATAATGTGGTGCGCCTTATAGTCGTGAAAATGCGGTAATCTTATTCCATTCTATTTTTCCACTTAGTGGGGTATTATTATAAGGCATCAAAATCAGTGTTAATTTTTTTAAAACATTATTCTCTGGTAGGACCTACAAAAATACAGATAGTATCCATTTAGGAAATACAAATGTACAGTAAAGGACTTTAAAATGTATTCCTGTGTCTGTTTGTCCTAGCTTGAAGATGACTTGGTGGCACTGCAGAAGAAGCTGAAATCAACTGAGGACGAGTTGGACAAATATTCCGAAGCCCTGAAAGATGCTCAGGAAAAACTTGAGCTGGCTGAGAAGAAAGCCACAGATGTAAGTTGAGGTCTCCGTCTTGTGACCTTGAAATGAAACCCCCCTGCAGTAATGGCAATACAATGCAATAATCAAGCGAAGACACCTGTGGGTGAGAATGTTATATTTAGCCCGTCCTGCATATGGTAAGGTCACATCTTACGGCCTTCCTGAGTGCATTCCTCGGGCGATGGCATGGCATCAAACGAAGTGTAGTGTAGGTGTAGTGTTACACTAGAGCGTGTTTACATGCGTGTTTGAACCACGCCGTGAGTCGTGACATATATGTTTGTCCCCAGTTGGTACAGGTTGTCTCCTTTATCGTGTGCGGTCGATTGGTCGCCGGTCTTTTGGTCGCCCGTACCGCGACAACGGGCGACCAAAAGACCGACGACCAAAAGACCGGCGACAAAACAAGGTAAAACAACACGGTCTATGCATCAATAAAAGCCAACAATGGCCATGAGCAGTCTCACTGAGCCGACGTGTGAGTGTGTATAAGAGTTTGTATGTACATGCGTTGTCCCTTTAGGAAGCTACGTCAGTCAGGGTCTTAACAAGTTCTCCAACAAAAAACAATAAAAGTCTGGGAAATTTGGAGCTCTTCTTTAGCCTAATGATTACTAGGGCATTAAGTATGACTAAATAGTAATTCGCAGTTTGTATTTAGGGAATTTGAGCAACGATTTAAATGGTAATTATCAATAACCTTCCGGGCGACCAAAAGACCGGCGACCAAAAGATCGGCGACCAAAAGACCGGCGACCAATCGACCGTGTACCCTCCTTTATAGTGATGCACATATTAAATAAGCAGTTCTTAATGGGAAAGTAGCGCTGTTGTGACATTTTGCAAGTTTAATCTCAGGATACAACATTTTAAGTCAATCCATATTTATGTACAGTTGGTCAACTCAATCAATTAACTTTACAAGCATGTTCTGGGGGGTGTTGGAGGAAGTTGGAGGGAAGCCAGAGTACCTGGAGAAAACTAATAGACAACGCGCACTTTCAGATCTGTGAGGCAGATGTGCTACCTAGGAGAACACCATGATGATTTTTGTTTTTGTTAATCCCAGGATTGCTTTATTAATGACACAAAATATTTGAGCATTATATAGCGATATGACACTGACCCAGATATTCAAAACTATTTATTCTCAAACAGTAGATTTGACTGTTTATATGGCACACAGTATTCACGTTAATGGACAATTTAGAGTTTGGATGAAAGCCAAATTATACATGCAATTTCAAAACTATGCTGTATTTTACAACTGTAAGGAAATTTACTAAATATTTTGATATTTACTGATATTTTGAATGGATGGCCTTTGAAGTGTCCGTAAAAAGGTCAAAATATGGACAGCATCAATAGCAAAAGCAAAAGCAAGTATATATAATATTTCTAACTTCCTAAAATCGTTCAATTATCCAGTAGGGGGTGCCCTCTTTAATCTTATATTAATTAGTCCATCTTGGTTTATCTTTTTTTTTTTTTGATTTTTTTATCGTTTAGATTTCAATGAATAGAAATAATAGCGCTGTTATTTTTAAATTATTTGAGATTAATAATAATTTTAAATGGTAATTTTCGTGTAACGCCAGTCACTTCCGGGTTCGTCGGCACGTCCCAATCCTCATCAGGGCTTGATTAAAGTGCGGTGGGGGCAGGGATCAAACACGCCGCATCTCGTGTCCGACGGACGGCGGCGCCTTTTTTTTACCGATACCGACCCGAACGAGAGCCCGACTTTTAGCCGCAAGTGCACGAACGCCAACCGGGGCGCAAGCATGGCAGGTGGAAGCTCCTTGGAAGCGGTCAAGAAGAAAATCAAGATGTTACAAGAGCAGGCGGATGCGGCGGAGGACCGGGCAGCCTTCCTCCAGCGGGAACTCAACCTGGAGAGGACCGCAAGGGAAGCAGTAAGCCGACGCTAATGATTTAAGTCAATTAGTGTTTAGGCTGCCGACGGCATTAAGCGTAAATCTGGTCAAAAAGCGTGGCGGTTAGGCCCAGACAGAGTGCTTTATGACCAGTAAAAACGCACGCGTACCGTAGGGTAGCTGAAGCCCAGCCCTCATCACTATTAGCGTGGTGAAACCGCCCTGTAATAAGTCATATAGCCACGACAGGTTCCTCCATATGCGAAATAAACCTTAATTTTTACTACTGATCATCTCATGTAGGCTACAGAAGTTATGATTTAGGACCTCGTGCATGGTTCAATGTTTAAATCACACATAATGCATTGTATTTTCCAGCCGCCGCACCCTCTTTTCTGCATCCCTTACCACGCCCAAGATTTGTTTGGAGGCTGCAGGATTGCACAATTTTAAAAAATTGGTTTATTATTACCAGCATGGAAATGCATCTGATTGATTTTGGATTTTGTTTTTTCAGGCTGAGGGCGACGTGGCCTCCTTGAACAGACGTATCCAACTGGTTGAGGAGGAGTTGGATCGTGCCCAGGAGCGTCTGGCCACGGCGCTGACCAAGCTGGAGGAGGCTGAGAAGGCTGCAGATGAGAGCGAGAGGTGGGTGGGTGCACTTTTGGGACCACCGCTCTGCGCCCTTTTAGGTCAGATACAGAAAGGTTTGTGCAAAAGTAGAATCCACATAGGTTTGTTTAGATTTGGAGACCGTCAAATTGAAAAGAAAACACATTTCTAGCGTAATTAGAGTTTTAAATAGATGAAAATGCGCTCCTCTTGCGCATTCCTTGTTTTTGGCGGGGAAGTGACAATTATTTTGTACAGGAAGTTTTTTTTGTTTTTAAATTGGACTCCTTAAAGGGCATTCGCTTACCTAATTGGCTGCCATTGATCATTCACTAAATGGATTGGTCTAGTCTCGTGAACGGCTCTGAAACCTGACCGTTCACAGACAGTTCTCACAGTTTAAATACCTGGATGGCTGTCAATATCAATGGAAGGCAATGAAAAGTGTTAAATGAGTTTAAAAATATATATATAGTTGGTGTATTATTCTTGTATGTTGACCAAGCGCCTAAATGTCTGGTATGCATTTGATATTTCTTCTACTCTTAAAACTATTCTGTCTTCATTTAGTGTCTGTCCACTACTGCTTAATTCATTTTAACATTCTGAACTCCAATCCCGAGCCATTTTCATGCTACATGCAAAAGAAACAAACCAAAAACACTAAATTCTGTGAGAAAGTAACTCTTGTAAAGGTAGGATCGCTTTTTGCTGTACATCAAGGATTAATAAATCTTGCAATGAATTTTTAAATAATGTTTTTAGTTGCAAATACTCAATATATTTGAGCTATAACTGATTATTAGCATTTTTGGGCAATATTTTTTTGGGCTGCATACTGTATAAATTCCACCGATGTTTTATTGACTTAGAATTGCTTGGTGTGCACAATCACATGGTGATTTTAATTTAAATTATTGAACATTTTCTCTATAGCACCATGATTTCATTATTATGAAATGTGTCATGTTGTCATTTGTTTATATGACACAAACACTGATGTGGAGAAATGTTTCAAGTCTGCTGTCGTCGCTCGGGTTTTAACCGAATCGTCACACGTGTGTCTCCTCAGAGGCATGAAGGTTATTGAGAACAGGGCCATGAAGGATGAGGAGAAGATGGAACTGCAGGAGATCCAGCTGAAGGAGGCCAAACACATCGCTGAGGAGGCCGATCGCAAATACGAGGAGGCGAGTTTCTCAACTGCGGGACTTCTGGCAAACGTTCTAACCGGACTTGCATGTCTGACTTCAGGTGGCCCGTAAGCTTGTGATCATTGAGAGTGATTTGGAACGTACAGAGGAGCGCGCTGAGTTGAATGAGAGGTATGAAACCTAAGCAAAAAAAAGCGTGGTTGTCGTATCGTTTCATGACCATCGTGCTATATTTTCCAAACAAACTATAAAACTGCAGCAAATGCTCTGAGCTTGAGGAGGAGCTGAAGACCGTGCAGAACAACCTCAAGTCTCTGGAGGCTCAGGCAGAGAAGGTAAGTATGCAGGAGTGAAGAATGGCAAAATATGATATGAGTGAAGTACTTTGTGGTATCGTGACAGTCATATTTTTCCTCCCTTGTGTGTCTAAACACAGTACTCACAGAAGGAGGACAAGTACGAGGAGGAGATCAAGGTTCTTACAGACAAGCTGAAGGAGGTGAGGAGGCACAACTGGCAAACATTTTTTTTGATTAAAAAATGTTATTTTTAAAAATAATTCTTTGTTTTAACATATGTGGGTAATGTGTATATTTAGTATTTTACCCTTTGCTGTTTTATCAAACTGCCTTCTAGTGAGTGAGTCATGGGTCAGTTTATCTTGCCAACTGACTCTTTTTGTCCTTTGAAAGGCCACAATCTACTGTTTTGAACACTGTAAAAAACATACAAGTTTCAATAAGTCATGTTAACTTAAGGTTTTCGTAACTCATTTTTCCAAGTTAACGTTTAACTTGCTTTAGCAAGTTTGTGGGCAATTTCTGAGTGAACTAGACACGTTTTGCTGCTAATGTGTCCGCCCGCGTTCAATGCCCACTTGACGCTAGTTGTTATATATTTACTTAAATCCAAGTCCAGTTTACTTAAAATGTAGAAATTAAACTTTTTGATGCAAGTCCTTACCTAATTTAACTGACCTTACACAAGTACTTAATGTTGTCATTTTGAGTTTAAGGAATTAACTTGATTTTTAAACATTTTTTAATTTTAGTTTTCCATCAAAACTTGAAAATTCATGTGAAACTTCAAATGTCAAGTTCTGCAAACTTTTTTTTCTGTGTAGAAGTTGCCCACTTTGTGAATGAAGAGTGCTAATGCGTTTCTGCTTTCTTAACTTCTTCCAGGCTGAGACGCGTGCCGAGTTTGCTGAGAGATCAGTCGCCAAGCTTGAAAAGACCATTGATGACCTAGAGGGTATGAATCCATTTATTTTAAATCTTATCAGCCATTTAAGAACCCGGAGTTGAGTCTTACTGGTCACTCTTTGAAACGTAATACAGTGCCAGAACACTTGTATACGCACGCCACGTTTTTCAACGGTTTATCGCGAGGGCCGCTACGCCGCCAGAGTCTGACATTTCGATTCGGTGGCTGTTCATGGCCAGCAGGTGTCGGACGGCACTCGTTCTCTATGACTCCTCTGGAATCTATCACGACCTATGCAGCTGTTATTTTCCCACTTCTGCATTGCATCCTTCCACAGTCTCTTCATTTAGTCTTTTTTTTGTCACTGTTTGCTGACTTCATTTAATTTAATTTTTTATTCCCCCTTTTGTTTGTCTCAATCCGATCCACCCCCTTGGTAATAATATTCCACTTTAGATGAGCTGTATGCCCAGAAACTGAAATACAAGGCCATCAGTGAGGAGCTGGACCACGCCCTCAACGACATGACTTCCATGTAATTCAACGTCACGCATGTTTGTGTGTGCAGTTTTCCTCTTCTTTTTTTAGTAGTGTAGTCTTCCTACTTCCAGCTTTTCTTTGACCACTATAACAAGACTTAGCTCCTCCCTGTGGTTAGTTTGTGTTTGTAAGGCTCCCGATGCACTTTTTAACAGCCTGAAGGTCTCAACTCACGACTGTAGGTTAGGAATCAGCCAGTAGGGGGGACAGCCTTCAGCCTGTAGTAGCACTCGAGTGCTTGCTTTCAATTGTGAGCGGAGTAACATCTCACATATTAACACATTTACAAAATGTAAATGCAATTTTACTTGTATTTTTTCATGGAATCATTTCACACACAAAAATGAACTACATAAGTATTATCAGCCAACTTTTCAACAATATTCAAATTACATTGCGGCCTTGCCTACTAACATTAGCACGTTTCAGTCTTGTCGCAAAAGTGCCAGGTTCCCAATCCCTCATTCCTGCATCCATTTTCTCCATTCTGCATGCTTCTACGTTTTGTCTTTTTTTCTTCTTCAAATTCTTTTTGTTTCTCTTTGTCCTTCTACAGCTAATTCTGTACATCACAGAAGCCACCCAGTGGTTGAACGTGGTTATTTCTGTCCGGCGCAGCATCTGCTCTACTTTTCTGTACTCTGCCCTCTATTGTCACGTTCCTTACACTTCTGGGCCCATTTTGCTGCCATCACTGCCCATTCATTCATCTGTCATGCACACCTTTTGAACCGTTTTACTATGATGTAAAATAAAAATTCTTCCATCTGTCAACTCTTTTACCCTTCTTCCTCCTACAATCCTCACTCCTGCTTGTCCATTTTTATTTTTGTTTGTCTATGTTTTTCATTTATTTTGTCGAGTAGCTTTTGAATAAACTCCAAAGCTCCTCTTTCATTTTCTGTGTGGGAGGATTAATTCTGGATAGTAGTCCTGTAAAATTAGGACTCTTCTAAATTGAGTGTAAATTACTTTCTCTGACATTTATCTAGACCTGAAGAATAATAAGGTGATTTTCTTGACCTCACTTATTCACATTCTTGGAGCCGGAGTAAAATGTTAGCAATTTTTAAGCTATACATTACGTTGTGTTTACCAATACACGCAAAGTGATAGATAAGGATTTTATTTACGATGGGGGAATATGCCACAATGTAAGAAATGCCTTTAGTCAAATGAAATTAATTCAGGAAAATGTTAAAAAATGCAGTGTGGTTTTTGTAATTGTCTGGGCCCACCTTGCTCTCTAAATACTAAATAGAAATAGGGCTGTACTTTGAAATATAACTAATAAGTGTTTCACTTAACTTTTTCACCAATGTAGTTTAACATATTCAGCCATTTCATTGGTATTTTAATTGAACCGTTTTAAATTTAGCGGCTCACTTTCTCATCTTAGATTCAACTCTGAATGCTAATTTTGATATTGCTATTAGATGGTAATATTGGGGTGACTTGAGTGACTGAAAAGGGGAGCAAGTGCATCCAGTTGCGAGTTGTTAGCGTGTCAGACTCACAGTTCTGGGGTCAAGGGTTCAATCTCCGTTTCTTCCACACTGTGAAGTTTACATGTTCTCCCTGGGCTTCCATGAGTTTTCTCCGGGTACTTCGGTTTCCTCCCACATCCACATCCCAAAAAACATGCAGGATAGGCTGGTTGGAGACTCTAAATTGGCCCTAGGTATGAATGTGAGCATCGATGTTTGTCCATCTCCTTGTGCCCTGCGATTGGGTGGCCCCCAAATATTCCCAGGTTTTGCCACAATTACTGCTTAGATTGGAGGGTAAAGTGAGTATGTATGTGAAGTGCCGCTTTTCATGGTTGAGATCCACTGTCAGCTGGTTCACAAGGACCAAAAGTTTCTAATGCTAGTAACTATCCTCTGCATTCTTTAGATTTTAGCTACTAACCTGCCTTCTGTCTCTTTTCCTCTCTCTCAAATGCCTTCTGACTGTCAAGACCATCTTTACAAGCAGCGTGAAAAAAACCGTCTTCTCACCAACGAGCTGCGAGTAGCCTTAAATGAGGCGTGAGGCCTTACTTACAATGTCCTTCTCACAAATGCCCCCCACCTTTTTAAATGCAACGAGCCAGCCCACCATATCTGGTGCACAGAGCCAATCATAGTCACCCAACAGGAGAAAAAGCGTTTTCGAATTGTATCGATAGGCATGCTTTAATTTTAAAGTACAGACTCACATCAACAACACGCGTATTTGCCAATTCTTTCAAACTTTTATTCAGGTGGGTACACTACAAAGTCAAATATTTAATGTTTCTGTCCCTTTGGTACACATTTTACTGATTTTTATTTTTTAATAGCAACGTGCAATTTAGAACGGATGACACTTATTGTTGAATCTTAGTAGGTAGAATGATTGCCCATTCTTGCTTGACGCACAAATTAAGTTGCTCAAAAGCTCAGGTCTTTGCTGTTGTATGTTGTGCGTTATAATGCACTATGCATTTCCTAACATTTTCTTGCTGAAATAAAAAGGGGCATCGCTGAAAAAGCTGTTGCTTGGATGGCATAATTTTCTCCAGAACCGTTTATGCCGCCTAGTCCTATACAGATGGGCGAGTTATTCGTGCTATGGACAATATCTCCGACATGAACCCTCACAGGTGCTAGTTTTTTTTACATCGAACTTAACATCTTACATTTCCTCAGATTCTTCAAATTTATTGATATGGACTTTCCTCAAATTCTTCAAATGTTTTTGGAACTTTTGCACATGCTAGTTAACCAATCAGCCTTTGAGGCATGCTACTATATTATACACAATGTTTATAATCATTTCTAACATTTCTTGTTGTTCCCGTCCCATCGTCTTGGGATGTGTTGAAGGCATCAAACTGTTTACACATTAAAAATCTAGGCCTTGTAGTGTATTTAATTTGTATAATTGTATTTTTTTTAATTCACGTTTTACACTACTAACAATAGTAGGGCTTTGTCGACTTTTCGGTTGAAGGTCAGACCCTGAAAAGTTATCTGAATTGGCTTCTTTCATGAATCTGTCATAAATTTAAAAATAGACGGAATAATCTCATCTTGGAGTTGTTCCAGGAGGATTCATCCAATCCTCTGTTAATTGCTAATACCAAATAACCCAGCATTCTAACCAAAACCATCCTGTCAATTGTCTCTGGAAATCTTCAATCCTGTTTAGGTGGTCAACAAATTGCCTGTACCGCCCTGCCTATAACTAAATTTTGAAATAGTCACTATGATACAAAAATACTGCTTGTTGTCAGCTTCCTGTATGTGTTTGCACTTTTGTTTGAAGAGATGTTAACACAGCCTTACTATATTAACAGATAAACTCGCTCACGCTAAAGAAGAGGACATGATTGTAAAGCAGTTGCTGGATCAGACTCTAAGGGAGATCTGTAACTTTTGGCCAATATCGTGACTGGCTCTGGCACAACATTTTTTCCTCAGACATCATGAAGAAACAACATTCACTGTATCTTTATTTGGTGAGAAAACAAGCACTTTTTTTCTGGGAAAAATAATCATAAGCAGATGGACTGTTTAGTTTGTTGGTTCTTGGGTGTTGTAATCACTGTTTTTGCCACTTGTATTTATCACTTGCTTGAATGTACACCAATATAATATTTTGCACATTGAAATCACATTCTTTCATTGTTTAGTCATGTTAAAATTAGGAATAAAATGGATAAAATCTATTGGTATTTCATGGTCATGTCAAAATCATGAATAAAGTGATCAAATCTATTGCTAGAAGTATGGTTTTATTTGAACAGTAGTGTATTCTTGTAAAATTGTTTATTCTATTTAGTGACAACAAGGCCTAATTGTGGAGTTGCAGTTCAGCAGATGAGCCCGGTTAGAATACCGCATCCTACACAAATACAAATGCTAACAAACTGGTAGTTTCGATGGTCTGTCAGGGGTTCCTTGCTATGGGAGGAGACATTCCAACTAAAAATGTATTTTAGACAATCCTCAACTCACTGAATTGCAGATGCCTTTCATGTTATTGTAAACATCGATTTCTCCTGTTTTTGGGGGAGTAAAACAAAAGTGAGCATCAGGATATGTACAATCTGGCCTGTAGTGATGATAGAGATTTGAATGCAGATCACGAGGCATTTCGATCTCGATATCGACCAGATTTTTTGCGTGTTAGCAAAATGTTTATAGAATGGGGCAATGTGTGCGCTCACCTTATTTGCACATGCAGGTGGAAGCTTTCCTGACAGGCGATCCCAACTCCATTTTAACAGATTTTCTTTTTTGACAGAGTTAGGTTGACCTTCAGGGCAATGTCTTCATCTCTGGCTGCAGTTCCAAGTGTTGCCCCTGGGAGGCGCAAAAGGACAAAATCGATGTCACTCCTTTCTAATGAGTGAGCCTTTAAGTGCGATGTATAGTAGTATTTGATATTTCAAGGGCTCATAAGTGTTTGTCAGCAACTTTTTCGAGAATTTAACTTCGATTTGAGGTCATCGTCCTTCTACTGAGTTGGTGTTAACTCACCATTAAGAGCCTCAAAGCCAAGAAACGTTCATGTCTTCATCTCAATCTAAATACTCGAGCGACTTCAATAAGAGAAGCCGAGCAGCTCCTTGGAAGGAAATATGCACGCTGTCACCCAGGCTTGTGCACCTAAATAGAGACAACAAATAACCGGTTATGTATTAAAGGCTTTTCCCCTTTAGTAGCCATAGTTTGTCCTCATCAATGTTTAACATCATGTCATAAAAGATTCTCCTTATGACAGGTTTCAAATGTCATCCTGATGCTGAGTTAAGCAAGAAGTAAATGAAATCATCGGAATTTCATCTTTTATCTTTTGTGCCCCCTGCCCTGCTTCTTCAAATTGATAATAGCAAAAATACGCAAAATAAAGTTTGAGGTCAAGATTGTGAAGTTGGAAGCTTTATTATTTTATTTTTATTATATTATTATTGTTGTTATTATTATTGTTATTATTATTATTGTTGTTGTTTTTATTATTATGCTAAAAGTAAAATAAAATGAATAAAAACAGAAATACACACTGGTTAGGGTCCTGAGTAACATTGACCAAAAAATCATAGTATTTAACTCTTGGAATGCCACGACATTGCCACCCTACAGGTTTGGACGTCTAGCACCTTCAATGGTAGCTAATCAGTTAAATAAGTGCTCTGTAAAGGGTTAAAAAAGATAATGGATTTATTCAACACTTGGATGCGAAACTTGTCTCAATCCATTTAGACTAGGTCACTAGGACATCATTTGATGTTAAATTCCCCCCGACCACAAGGGGCAGTGTTTCTGCTAACGTCCCTGTTTTTAGGTGTTCCGGGTCAAATGTGAAACTACAGCGGAGAATCTTGTGTACATTTTATCCAATTTTGGACAGAGAAAATGGACAATAACACCGATTTAGACACCTCTACACCAGACAGCAAGGCCACTTACGTACTGAGCAACGTTGTGGAGGTCGTCGAGCGAATTCTTACCTTCGTGCCGACAAAATCGCTCCTAAAAATTGCAAGGTATGAAAACATTTCTCCCCGAAGTAGGAAACTCGACGGGCGTTCAACATGGCTAAGGGGAAGTGAAACTATTAGTATTATAGACATTATCCGATAATGTCTATATAATGATATATCGGGGATATATTTCTGGTGTCAATTGAACCCGAAATGTGTTCCTTTTAATCACTTGTCTGCGGGGTGTATTTCCTTAAGAAATAATAATACGTGTTGGTGTGGTTCCCTTCCAAAGTGTATGCAGGCTATGGAGCAACTGTGCCCGGAGAGTTTTGAGAACTCAGCAGCAGATGACGTGGGTGTCGGCCTGTGGACCCTCCAACACGGAGGTGCATGCCCTCTGCAACACCCTGTATGAGGAGGTGAAGGTAAAGTTAACACAAACACACGTTTGACGACATAACATACAAACTCCACACAGTAAGGACCTACCTGGGATCGAACTCTCGACCCCACAACTGTGAGGCCGACATGCTAACCACTTGGGTCGCCTCATTGGACAATGATGTACTAAAAAGTATTTGTGATTTAACACATGCACTTATTATATTTGCAGAAAGTGTTTCTCCTCCCCAAAATGGTTCTAGCAATCATGGACTGCGAGACCTTCAAGGTTCCTTTTTACTGTCATAGACAAAAGAAATGTGTGTATATAATATTATAGGACAATTTTGTTGCATACTTGATACATATGATCCAGGTAGAAGATTTTCATTCCATTTTTCCCCCAAAGCAAAAAGGAGCCGCCACAGTCCAGTCGAAGAGGTCACTTCGGTCTTTCCGAGGAATTGTAGTGTCCTGGGCATTACCACACCGGGCATCGTCCGTAAGTTTGCTTCTTTTTTGTCTCAAAGACGCCAACACTTGTACAATCAATTCCTTTGTATGTTTAATACAAATGTATTAAACATTGGAAAGGAAATCACGGTCCTAAATGTTTTCACCCGTGTTTTAAAATGAACTTTATGCGTACTTTACAATCTCATTCAGAGTACAAAATACATTTGGAGTGCTTGAATGTCATATTCTTCTGAAACCATCAAAATTAATGTTCAATACCAATGATGTCCAAGGCCTGAGCTTTTTTTTAACATTTTGTTTCTTTGTTTTACCTCTTCTAAAAATATTTTGTATATTTGTCGTATTTATTATTAAGCTTTCTTTTGTGATGTCAAACTAAACTTTTGTCTGACAAGACCAGCCATAAGGAAAACAACATTTCTGAAAATTTCGCTTTAAAATTAGCAGGTCATCAAACTTATGTTATGCTTGTTTGCATAACATATCTTGAAAGTTGCCTACTTTTTTTCCCGGGTTTTGTCACATCACGTTAGTTTGAAAAAAAACAACAACCCAGAAGACAATCACTGGTGGTGTCAATCGGGTTTCCATGCCAACTGTCGGTATTAATCCACCCGTGCCGTGTCACAAGGAGGGCTGGCACGTCCCTGCCTATTCCGGAACCCCTCCCCCCCTGATAGATAGTCTTGTCTCCAGCTCCCCACGCCGACCATTTCTCCACATAATCACAAGCGTGCAAAGAAGTGACTCTCCATCAGCCAGGCTCTCCTCGGCGGGGATGATGGCTTGTCAGGCCGCGGTCGTCGATCAGGTCTAATGGTGGCCCCGGCTGTTTGCCATAACACTCATTTATTGGTGATATTGCCGCTGGGGGGGTCAGCGCCGGGTCGCTTAGCCTCTAATTCAATTGGAGGAAATTTGTGATTGGATTATGTATTGCAATGTATGAAGGCTGAGATGACATGTAATAGGTTTCCCCATAGCCCGGAGTACAAGTTATTTATGCATGTTGGTTATAGACTGCAGGCCAATGAAAAATGATCCGCAGAGTGCAAATACCCGCATGTAACGCTTTCTGTTATACACGCTTTCTTTAGCGCAACAACAAAATTCTGTGTTTCAAAGAGGAGATTGAGTATCTTATGTACATGGAAAACAAGACACTTTTTCATCTTTTATTTTATTAAGCACAAACATGTTGGAAGAAAAACATGGAGACAGCTGCCGAATACTACAAATAATCATTAGTTTACTATGCCAATACACATTTCATATAAAAACCACAAAAAATATTTTTAAAAATCAAGCAATGTTTTTTTTAATTTATATGAAAAAAATAAACATGTTGAACTTTTCCCTCCCTTGCAAGAATTCACTATTGAAACAAGGAAAGTATTTGAAAATCATTAGCAAATTAGATAATATTGGGCTTCATTTTTGTACGGTACACGGTCGATTGGTCGCCGGTCTTTTGGTCGCCCGGAAGGTTATTGATAATTACCATTGAAATCGTTGCTCAAATTCCCTAAATACAAACTACGAATTACTATTTAGTCATACTTAATGCCCTATTAATTATTAGGCTAAAGAAAAGCTCCAAATTTCCCGGACTTTTATTGTTTTTTGTTGGAGAACTTGTTAAGACCCTGACTGACGTAGCTTCTTAAAGGGACAACGCATGTACATACAAACTCTTCTACACTCACACGTCGGCTCAGTGAAACTGCTCATGGCCATTGTTGGCTTTTATTGATGCGTAGACCGTGTAGTTTTACCTTGTTTTGTCGCCGTTTTTTTGGTCGCCGGTCTTTTGGTCCCCCGTTGTCGCGGTCTGGGCGACCAAAAGACCGCACACGTTTTTGTACTCGTCGCTGGTAAATGCCACGAAGAAAAGGGTCACAAAATCTGAAAATTCTCTTTATCCACAAAATAGGATTTTTGACATTTGGGAGCCGTGTGTAGAAAAGTTTACACTATGTTCATGTCACAGTTTGAGTTGCGACAACATATGTTAACAACATATTTGTGTATGTGTTCACAGTAACGCCAACGGGCTCTCACTCCAGGCCTCCGGAGGAACACCAGGAAGGCGAGGCCGGCTTTGCCATCATGTTTCCAAGCATGGAGGGCGTTAAGATCAAGCCTTTACACTTCTGCCAGAATTCCCTCTCCACCAGCGCTATGAAGGAAGCGGGTAAGCAGGGACTCTGGAGCCACCGCAGAAGCCTAATGTCTTCTGACATCTGTTCAATTTTGCAACGGGCTTGTGCCAATAGGACTAATCGACAACCCAGAGTTGCGCGTGGTGCTCCTGTTTGTCTACGAGGTTTACAAATCTGGAGGTGCGCGCTTCCTCAACGAAATCCTGGAGCCTCTGGCCAAAAGCAAAGCTCTCATCGCGGGCGGACTTGTCGAAAGTTCCTTTCCCACCAGGCTCTGGTAAGAAATGACGTTGTGTTTTCTTATGTAGCAGAAAGGGGCGTTTATTCACTATTTACCAGAAAGGACTGTTGGAAGATGCAATATCTCAAATTATCTTAAATTTTCTCAGCAACCATTTAAATACTGGTGACTATTTTTAGGAAATGCAGTAGATGTTACAGTACATTTATGAATATCCATTTGAGTTGGACATATTTTGCGGTACACGGTCGATTGGTCGCCCGGAAGGTAAGTGATAATTACCATTTAAATCGTTGCTCAAATTCCCTAAATACAAACTGCGAATTACTATTTAGTCCATGGGTCTCAAACCGATTCCGCCGAGAGCCGCAGTGGGTCCTGGTCTTTGTTCCAACCGATCCAGTGCCGACATTTTAACCAATCAGGTGTCTTCCAAAATAAGTAACACCTGACTTTAATTAACTGATTACACTTGCAAAAGGTATCCTCTTGTTGAGTTGGAATGAAAACCTCCACCCACTGTGACCCTTTGAGGACCGGTTTGACACCCCTGATTTAGTTATACTTAATGCCCTAGTAATTATTAGGCTAAAGAAAAGCTCCAAATTTCCCGGACTTTTATTGTTTTTTTGTTGGAGAACCTTCCTAAGGGGACAACTCATGTACATACAAACTCTTATACACTCGCACGTCGGCTCAGTGAAACTGCTCATGGCCATTGTTGGCTTTTATTGATGCATAGACTGTGTTGTTTTACCTTGTTTTGTCGCCGGTCTTTTGGTCGTCCGTTGTCGCGGTCGGGGCAACCAAAAGACCGCGACCAAAAGAACGGCGACCAATCGACTGCACACACATGAAAATGAAATGAATTGACCACCACATTAATGTTTCTTGATTAATCCATCAAATTATTGCAATTCATTTGAAATCCGTCGCTTTACACATGTATCGTTGCTTTAGTGCTACATAAATGAGTTTGTTTTGGAAGCTCTGTGAGGCCATGAAAGCATCTGGATTGGTTGAAATGGGCTCAACCAATCATCACCTTTTGTATCATCGCTGCTATTTACATGATTGTCGGTTGGCTATTAGAACAAAGTCCACTCCTGAGGAATTACAATGCGAAAATGTCTGTCACTGCCAATATTTTAGGTTGATAAGCTCAGCTTGCGTTGCTCCATCTTTAACAACATTGCCACTTTGTGCAGTTGTGGCCGAGGCGGATACGGAATGGTGGGTCTGGCCCTCAGCGGTCCCAAAGTGCAGGGCGCCTCAGTGCTCTTGGACCAGGACGTCAGCACCCCCAAGGAGGCCGAATCCACCATCCGCAGGCTAAAAGCCGCCAACATCCCGGAGAGGAACACCCTGGGCTTCATGTTCGCTTGCGTAGGCCGGGGCCAGAATTACTACAACAACCAGCGCAACGTGGAGGCCGACGCCTTCCGGAAAGTCTTCCCCGGAGTTCCGCTCTTCGGCCTTTTCGGCAACGGCGAGATCGGTTGCGACCGCATCGTCAAAGACGACTACACGCTGTGCGACGACGACACGGACTGTCTGCAGCACGAGTACACCACGGTGATGACGCTGGTTCACCTGGGCTGATGGAGAAAAAGAAGCAAACGTTTAAAATGGACTCGGAATGCATTGGCGTTAACCCTCGAGCTACCGTTTCAATGGCAGCCCTCGGAATTCCTTTGCTAAGGTAAGATAGGATAATATTGAGCATCTCTTTTAGTGTCCTAATGTGATATAGAAGCCCTTTATAAAATATTTCGCTTCAACGTTTCAGGCGAATTTCGGGTCACCTTAAAGGGGTTTTGCTTCAAACACAAAACAAAACTGAGGCATAGTTAAAGAGTTCTCGATTTAGCAATGGCACTTTTTTCCCCAATGAGACGGAGGTCTGTTTCCTCTTGACACGTGGACAGAAGTATTGGAACTTCTGGCTGTTACAGTTATATAAAGGTGTTTTTGTCTGGGATTTTATCCTCATTTTAGATTGCCTGTATGAAAAAAAAGATCACATGTTTCTGTATTTTTCAGTCACTGCTTTTTATAGTGAACCATGACAAACTGCGATCACAAAATTGGACAGAATTGGTGAGAGAACCACTAACAGGTGTTAATACTTTTGTCCTTTCGCAGTCTGGGAATGACAAATGTGCAGCCAGAGTTCCACACACTTCCTTCCTAGAATGGTGTCTTGCTGTTTTCCTCATGTGATAAAGGTGCAATTTCCGCGACTATGTTTGTCACATAAATATTAGCTGCTGCTGCTGTTTTCAGGCCCTTTAGGGTTAAGATATATTTGCTTAAAGAATACTAAAATAATCCTTTTTATTTTAACCCACCAGATACTCTCCTAAAATATTAATGTTTAGGACATTTTACCAACTTCTTCTTGCTTCAGTGCTTAACTCATTGGTTGCCATTGACAGAAGGGATGTCCAGTCTGTTTTGAATGGGAGAGGCTGGGACCAGTCACGAGCGACCATTTACTGCCAGTTTCTCCCAGTCAAAATGGACCAGATATCAGGTCTCCTCAATGGCAGAGAAAGATGACCATTAAAACCCAGTCTTTACATGTTTAAATAAACTGGACGTCTGTTGATGTTGATATGAAAAACTTTCATTTTAAAACGTTCAACTACAATATTTAGCTCTTGTATTGAATCACAGCAGACTGATTAGTCCAACTTCTGCAGTCAGAAATGGACTATATTACTCCCCCTTCCCCTGTCTTGAGAATTTCAGTTTTAATAATGTTGCTTTCATCTGAGTGCACTTTTGTATACAACGTGCCAAACTCATATCTGCTTAAATTGCCCTGAAATAAATGAAGACCTAAAATTAAATGAGACGTTCACGTTCTCATGTTTTTTTCAGCTCCTTGAGTTTGTAACGTGGTCAGTCCAGCATTCATTGATTGATGTGCGCGCTAACCATCGGCTGGCTAATCCCGATGACTGACAAACGTTTAAGCCAATTGTCGCAAAGCCCCCCGCCACCATAGTATCTTTATTTTTGGAAACCATAAAAAACGCTACCGACGACGAGGAGCGGCGACCTAGCGGGGGTGAGGGGGGTGAAGCTAATCAAAACACCCGTGGCTCCCTTCCGTCGACAGTCGTCACCTCGTTGCACGCTTGGCGAGTCCTCCTCATCCCCCCCACTCACTCACTCACTCAATCCACTCAAGACACGTCGTGACCGGAGCGATGCAAATGTCACCAGAATCCTCGGTGAAAAGCTTTATCATGGCGTTGAGGTGAGAGTTCGCCCACGGCGCCGTGGTAGAAGCAAGCCGGATAACCGTCACAGCACTTGGACAGCTCCGGGTTGCTGCTCCCTCCCCCGCTGAGCTCGCCGGGGAAGCCCTCCGCCGAGCCGCCGTGTCGTCTCGTGGCCCCGGTGGCGTTGGTGGCGGCGGCGGTACCGAACCGAGCTTCGGCTTTTACTACGATGCCGGGCCACGATGCGTGTTGCGTTCGAGGTTTATCCCGGGGAGCCCTTCACTGTTCGGCCGACGGACTCCGACACAGGTAGGTAAGATAGTCACTTTGAATAGTTTGATATTTTCGTCCACCACGCGCTCACATCCTCCAACAGGAAGTAAAGAGTCATCGAAAGTTTGGCCACAATATCTCGACGTCATTTTAATCTTACTTTTAATTTACTTCTTTTAATAACTGAACCATCGAATTGACCTTGGCCATGTATTAAAAAGAGAACTTTAATTGATCTTATCAGAGAGTTACATATTCTGCAACTCTAGATTTTCAAGACAAAAAATATATATTTTGTTCCTTTCGCAGTATATAAGTTTTCATGTAAATCTGTTTCTTAACCTATTTATGATGAAACGATTTTTTTATAATAATAAAAAACAACAACCTTAACTCTGGCGTCCTCGTACGTAAACGTCACATAATCGATATCTCCATAAATTGATGCCAGCACTCAATTATTATTAAATTATTGTTCATTAAATTAATTAATCCATCAAATGAATAAATCATTTGCTCCTGACCTCCCACAGTCAAAATATATCAGGCAGCTAGTGAGTTCAATGAGTGTAAGGATTTATAATAACTGAGCATTATGTTTGTAGAGCTACCTCGCTATTTCGTGCTTTGGTTATCGCTGCTTCAATACATCGCGTTTTTTTCTGGGGATTTTTTAAAAATTGTTTATCTATTTTTTAATTAATTCATTCATTCATCTTCCATAACGCCCATCCTCAAAAGGGTTGTGGGGGTTGCTGGAGCCTAACCCAGCTGTCTTCGAACAAAAGGCAGACTACACCCAAGATTGGTGACCAGTCAGTCGTCGGGCACACAGAGAGACAAACGACCATCCGCACTCCCAATCATACCGCTGCCTGCGGGAATCGAGCCCACGTCTGCTCGCAACGAAGTCAAGCGAGTGAACTTCTACACCACGAGGCGGCTTATATTTTTTTAATTCGCAAAAATGTGAAAATCCACGCTGATACTCCCAAGCGGAAGCAACTCCCCTGTCTTCCGCGTGCTACTAGGACTCAGCACTGAAGAATTTTGTATTTTTTTTAAAGTTCATAAAAATTTGAAAATCCACGCTGAAACATATAACCAGAAGCCACTCTTTTTTTTAAATAGGGGTGACCCTACTTCGCGGATTTTCACTTTTTATTCCGACCCCCCATTAACCGTGACAATCCAGGTATTACTGTAATGTTATTCATGTCTTGATTGCCACTATTTAGTCAAATGCATTGTGGCCAATGTTGTAACTGCTGAGTGAAAAACACACTTGCCAGATAACAGTGCTCTTCTATTAAAAAATGATAGACAACACTACTATAACATATTGAGTGTTGGCAAAGTAAGGGCAACCTCATCCATCACAGTGAGTTTAATACCTACCACTGCTATGTCAAGCCATACAATTATAACGTACTGTACACTTTATTTTCTCTTAAATCATTTGATATCACACCACTGTCTTGTGCCCAACAGTTTCAACATGCAAGCTGCATTTACACGGTAAACAAGGTGAATTACAACTGGAGAACAGAAGGACAGACGAGTGTAAAAGTGGCAATAAGAAGCACTTATTTCTCCTCCCTCTCAATAGACGACATGGCTAATGCTGGGTAAGTTTATTTTCCTCACACACATACACACACAGTCCGTTATCATCCTATCACTCTTCCGTCAAGCTTCATCCCCTTTTCACATCTATCTAATCTACTCAAATATCAATCACTAAGCTAGGCTCACACAGCAATATACATACTTTAAATGGAATCCTCAATGGAAAACCTTTGTTAATGATATGAGTAATTTATCATTTAGTCATTTTCTCTCTATCCACTGATGTCAGATATGGTTTCTTACCCTGTAAAGTGAATGTGCATCAGTGTAATAAATAAGACCCCAATAAAACACTGATATAACCTCACATATTTAAGTTGTTACAAACCCTACATACAACTTTTATAGCCGACTGATCCATATTGATCCACGGCTACTATTTTGCGTATAATGCGCTGGTGTCGAAAAGATCTACTATATGTGCTCTTGTATTGATGATGCCGAGTTCTGCACAATATTGACACAAATGCTCAGACAGTTTCTTATGTTTTCTGCTGCTTTGGCACTTTTTGTTCTCTTTAAACTGTTATTTGGTTGCCAATAAAGTCCCTAGCGTTCGGCAGACACATCGTCTTTTGCATCATCTTCACTTTTGGACTTTAAAATCCATATTACTATGTGTACGAATCTGCAGAAATCTTCCATTGTTCCATTAACACCAAAGCCATGACGTTAGAAATCAACATTGGTTGCTTACGAGTGGGGAACAATATGCTGAGTGGTTTCTTCTTTGAGTGCTCATCCTCGTTAGGGTCGCGGGTGAGCTAGGAACTATTCCATTTGACTTTGGGCAAGATGTGGGGGTACACTGAAGACATTTTTCCTCATTTGTGGACTCTGGTTACCTTTTGATGCATGCATGGGTCTTTAGTAAATTATTTTGATGAATACTTTGTACATTTTGTGAGGATGTGCCACAAACAAACACACACACACACACGAGTCTTATTATAACCTGTGAATCTTTCAGATCATCACATTTACAGTAGATATTCGCACATGGAAAATTCCCAGACGTGCATTGTGAAGGGACTCTAGCCAATCAAATGATTCATTCTGAGCAGTTTTGCGAGTGGAAAGAGTGGGTGGGTGTTTGTGAGAGAGGCAGGAAAACACTGAGAAGACCAGAACGTATCAACGCACCAATTTCCATCAATCCAGTACAAATGTTTACTTCTGTCTTACAGTTTTGAAGTTGTAGGTTTGATCTTGGCCTTTTGTGTGAAGTTTGGATGTTTCCATTCCCCAAAAATATGCTTTTTTCATGCATTGACGATTATCTATAGATTGGAATAAAGATAATTGTTAGTGTTTTTTTCGGGCCAACATTTGCCCCTATAATTGACATATTCAACAAATGACATTATTTCCTTTCACAGTTCTTTAAAGGCAAAAATAGCAGTTGTATTTCTCTAGCGTTTCGACAGTCACCAACAGGAGTTAGAATAACAAAAGTTAAGTAACAGCAGCAAATCAAATCTAATTTATTGGATGAGGAGTCAAGTTGTGTATTTAACTAACTGAAGGTGGTTGTTGTTGTTAATTTACACTGAAATATTAATTATACTGTTGCGGCCTGTTTCACATGCAATCTAGAGCAGGGAACCACTTAAACAGCCACTTAGACCTGCTACACACAGAAAATACACCGCTTTGAGCTACAACCATTTTTGAAATTTAGGATGAAATGACACTGGATATATCATTTTTAAAATTGTATTTTTACCTGCAGGGGGAGATTCTGTATTCAGGTCCATAAGTCCATCTGTCTGTCTGTTTGTGTTCAAAATAAACCAATAAAAGGATTATTATCAATTTATTAGCATATATTTGTAATGTGAAACTGAAAGTGATTACATTTTGTACTAATTGGCTCAAAGGTCACAGAGGTCAGAAGAGGAATTTCACAATAACTTGATTAGCCTATTTAACTCAACTTTGCAGGGGAGGTTATTTGAATACGAGAGGGTCACAGGCCAGAAATTTGGCGACGCTTTGAATATGGTTGCTTAGGCGGAATAGTGATTTTGTTTGTTGCCTTTACACTAAAGTTTAGTCTAGTAGCCCTTGCGAAATTTAACATGATCAAATATCTGCAGGAAGCTGCAAGAGGGATGAATTAGTCACATATAGTATGTATGTATAGCTTAATGTGTGAATTAGATGTATTAAATTAAGAGCTGTAACTGTGATTGACATCGAAATAATTATGGAAAAGAGCAAAATCAGGTCCCACAACTAATTGTAAAGTTTTATTTCTTATTTGAAAGTCAGTTCTTGATGATGTATAGCTGGGGATAGGATAGAACTGCTTGCTATGACAAAAATACAGCCATTTGGGTTTGAAATATGCATACTATCCTGATCCTCTGGGTTGATGCAAAGTGTTTACACTCATAAATATGTTTTTAGCAGATCAGTTTAGTAATCCAAATTCTATCCAATCCAATTTTACTGACAAAAGTCCTTCTGTAGGGCATCTATCAAATCATTCTGCCATTTACAACCAGCTACCTGATGTGCCTCGTTCAGCAACCCCACTTTACAGCGTCTTTATTATAATGATTTTCATCGGAATTATAGATCTTAGTTTTATATTACTGAGAGTCCTGGTGGGGGGTTATTCATGATTCATGAACAGTGTCCAATAAAAGTTGAAAATTGTATTAGTGCACCGAGTTCACCTCAAGCCACTTAAGTGTACATTTTTTCCCATTTTTATCATATTAGATAAACAAGCAAAATAATCGGAGAAATCTGTAGAAATATATATAGTAGTTTAAAAATACTCAGTGTAGTCTGACACTGTCAATTTTAAAATGAAGGGAATAAAAAGTGAATCCATGGATGATAGTACCTCATTTGCAAAAAAAAAGAGACATTCGCACTCGCCCAGATTAAGAATATTCTTCTGTGGCTCTGCCTCGCAGTTACTTACATGACCTTCTGTTTTGGCCGCTGAAATCCCTTGAGCAACTTTTGTCTCGTAATGACCTTTTCTACCTGGCGCTCAATATTACAGTCCGCTATTTAATTTTATCTGCCTCCCTCGGGGTGATTCCACTCCTCTGAATATCACTTCTTCTCTTCCGCCCGTCTGTGTGTGTGTGTGTGTGCACGTTACGATTGAGTGTGTGTAGACTTGTTAGTGTGTACATGTGGTAATGTGCTTCAGAGTATTTGCAATTACCAAGCTGCTTGTCTTTAGAGTACGTCGGGGTCTGAGAAAGGTCATATGTAAGAAGGCAAAAAAAACAAAACCTGTAGTGGAACCTGTGCACAGTTAACAATTCATCTGGTGTCTTTCGTTGCATCCGTCTGCTTAGTCATTAATTTCACATTAAGGCAATCAAAACTTTAATAAATCACACAGTCGATAGGATAAGAATAAACACTAAAATGATTTATTATTGCTGTCCAACACACTAAATGTTAATGAAAAAAATAATGTGACCTTTCACTTCTACAATTCAAACTAAAAGTCTTTTCAGGGAGGTAGCTAAAAAATAAAAAATGATGCACAAACTAGTGGTACCTCGACATACGACCAATTCGAGATACGAGTAAAATTTCGGGCAAATATTTATCTTGAGATACGAGACAAATTTTGATATACGAGCAGACAGCGGACGCGAGAGGCTGCTCATAAGAACATCATGGGCACTGTCTCTCTCCCCGCAACTCCCTCGTGTAATGTCTCTGGTCGCAACTCCCACTTTGTAATGTCTCTGCGAGCACTGGGCGGAGCGTTGCATTTTTTCAGTGTTTTTCCCCCCGTTAGTCAATGCGAATGGGGTATATACTACTTCTCGTTGGCAAGTGGTCGTGCGTTATCCTATTGTGAGGACATTTGGTTGCATCATATTGGGAATATTTTGAAGCAAATTCAAAATCAAATAACCCTCGATATTGACTGAGTCAGTGTGGAGGCGGAGCAAAAAAGAGCCAACCTGGGAGAAGAAAGGTATCAAAATGTCAAACTAAATTAGAATTAAGTTTTATGTTAGGTTCGATTAAACTTATTTTTGAGCGTGTCTGCATCGTAATCCAAGTTCATTTAAATTTGTTTATGTTATTTTATCAGCGCATTGCCGTGCAAAAAAGGTACCACTGTATTTAACATGAGTTTGAATTAATTAACCTTTGTCAAGGAGAACTTTAATTGGGATCATCCTCTGTTATTCAGAACATATTTTACGAAACCACTTATAACACATCAGAATCTGTAACATCGTATCATATTGACATTGGTAAAGTTTCTGAAATCCCTCACACTCATCGTATCATCATAAAATTGGTAACTTGCGATAAAAAAAAATCATTTCAGGCACAGATAGTATTCTTTTTTTTTTGCCGTAGTCATGTATGTATGTCATACACAGCAAGCAGTCCAATTTTCATGTATTCAACCCATGTAGGTAGTATCCCCCCATCCTGCATCACTTTCCTTCCGTATTATTGTATTTTCTCATTTGTTTTCACGCATACATTTGTTGTGTAGGCGGCATAGCCTACACGAACAACTTGCTGAACAGACAATAAAAAGTTGGTGTCTGCAGAAGCTCTTGTTTCTCCCTTCAATATCAATTTAGTTGAATTGCTCAATCTATATTGCATTTGGTGTTTGAGTCAAAAGCATCCTGGCCGGCCTCAGGTGAATTAGTTTTTGTGTATCTTCAAAGAAATGTAAGGTCCTTTCACTGCGGGAAATAATCCCATCAAATTGGGATGAGGGCAGCAGCTCTTGAGACAAGCCTGCAATAACGTCCAATGCTCTTTTCATTAACTAAGAAGGGGAAAAAAAACCTCTCAAAAAAAACATAGAATTCGCTTCAGCCACTTTGTCTGTTTCCCTCTCATCTGGTTTGGGATGATCTGCCACAATTTTAAGAGCGGTATACATTCTTATTTGCACAAAATTCTTTATCCCGACTTACAAAGATACGTATAACATGAACATGCTGTATTCAAAATGTTAACATTTAAATCAGGGGTGTCAAACTTAATTTGGTTGGCCAAATAAATCTCGTGTGGCCCGGACCCTTTTATTTTTGGCCCGAAAAGTTAAGTTACCGTATTTTAACGACTATATGGCGCATTGCATTTAAAGTCGCAGTGTCAATAACGTGTGCTATTTCTGTATTTGACACACACAAAAGACGCATCGCATTTAAAGGCGCACCGACTAGATGGTGCTGCGCTAAAGGGAATGTCAACAAAACAGTCAGCCAAACTTTATTAATAGATTACAAATCAACTTTCTGACAACTCCATTCAGCAGTCACTGCGCAGTACTTTTTGTACGGGGAAAATAGTAGAGTCGGGGGCTGCTTGCCGTAGTTGTGAGAGCTGTAGAGGATGGTGTACCCTATCGACTGATTTATTTCATTTTATCGTGATAACAATTTTAGTATTGCTCCATATATAAAGCGCACTGGATTATAAGGCGGCCTGTCTATTTTGGAGAAAATTTAAGACTTTTATGTGCGCCTTATAGTCGTGAAAATACGGTAACTTGCCGCTACAACTCGCAAACTTATGGTTTTGCTGGGCCCTTGTTAAAAAAATGAAAACATTTAATTCTGTACCTGCTGTATGAATGAGATACAGTGTGCCCTGCGGGGGGGATCGGACTCCCTAGCGGGCCACTTCTGGCCCGGGGCCGCACGTCAAATGCCATCCAAGTGATATAATCCATTTGTATTGATACCCTACTTCTTAAAATGGCATAGCATTATATTGAAAATGCAAAATACAATTGTGATAAATACATGTTAAATACAATTAAAATTAATGAATCTATTATGAAAATATATAGTAAAATGTACCCTTTTTTGGTTGGATATTGCAATTTTAGTCTTTGAATGCCCTCTGATTCTTGATAGCTGGCCAGCAAATCTATATGCCAGATATACATGGCAAATAAACCCTTCTAAAATGTTACATTTCAGCATGATTTGAAATTGTCTGGTATGTATAAAGTTAACAACTGTACTCCTCGTTAATCTTTAAGCCAAATGATAAAAAGGATGTGTTTAACGGCTTTCTAACTACTGCAAACTTCCCCTCGGAGACTGCGATGACCTTGAAGAGTTTACGGCCCCTCCGATTAAATCACAGGCCTTTCAGCGTTGACATTATCACTGTATGTTTTAATAACGCCTGTGTGTGTGTGCACGCCTCTTTCCATCACCAGTGTACCTGTTTGTCCTTTCCGAAAGGAACGACTGTCTGTCCGTCTGCCATTCAGTTACGTAGCGCGCCTCTCGTCTGAATCTTTCAGGTCACTCGGTGCGCTGTCATCACAATTCCAATCCCCCTTGTCTAACAAAGTAGGAATGAGGAGAGGAAGCTAAAAGTAATGGATTTGAAACAATGCACTGCAAATATTTTGGGGGCGTGGGGAAATGGTTGATGAGAGAAAGTTCAATTGAATTTTTCTATTGACTTGATACAATCGACTTACAATTCAGATATCGTTAGTTTGGATTTGTTGAAAACGAACGAATGAAAATATAATAATATAATAATAGATAAGATCTTTAAGCCAAATGATAAAAAGGATGTGTTTAATGCTTTTAATATTTAATAAATTAAATAATTAATATATAATATTATATATATATAATAAAAATTTAAAAAATAATAAAATGTTAATAATAATATAATAATTATATATAGTTTTTACATTTTTAAATCATTTTCATATATGTATATATGTATATGCATATATATATGTATATATATGTATATATGTATATGCATATATGTATGTGTGTGCATATATATATATATATATATATATATATATATATATATATATATATATATATCAGTCAATTGTAGCTGATATAAATATGAAAAAGGCTGACTTGAACAGAATGTGGCTGCTCCATCTTAATGGTTCCTCATCATCTCTTTTCATTGCCCTCATCCTTCCGTCTCTCCCGCCATCCATCTTCCCCTTTCCAATCTACAACTCCCTCCCATTCATTTATTACCTCCACTTTTCACATGCAACCCTCCCTGTCTCTTTCAGCACCATTTCCCCTCTTTTACTGCTCACAGCTCTCCTCTTTTTGTTTGTTGGCCCCATGAGCTTGTTGCATAACCCCTGACATGCCCCGCCCCCCTGACCCCCTTTGCCTGACTTCCTTTGATGTTTGAAGGCAAGTGGGGATCCACTCAGCTGACAAAGGGAGAGGCGATGACGTCACGACAGACTTGATACGCCAGCATCTGCTTCGGTCTAAAAATACGAGCCACGCGCACACATAATCGCACACGTACACACACACCGAGTCAGTCTGGGGCCGCGTTCAGCATTTGTATCCACCTCTGTGCTCAGTTGAGGCGCTCATCTTTTGCACAACTGGATCTTGTAGGCCTACTGGCCTCTAAGTGGCTTCTCTACAACTGTGCTGAACTCATTTGTTACGTGAGAGATACAAAAACAGATCATGGTTGTCCGTTTTAGTCATGCACAGCACTTTTAAATCATTTCAATTCTCTCATTGGTTGACTAGATTTGGTAAATATTAGGATTTATAATCATGGGAAAAAATATCAACTTAACTAATGTTATTTTACCTGTTGCTGGGTTTTTAGCTATTTTCTTTTTCTGGGAGCTAAAATGTTGTAATCTGTAAAGGTGTTGAAAAAATTGATTCTGCAATATATCACGATTCTCATATCAAAATCCGTCTAAATCGCTCTTTACACTGGTGTTTTTAGTGGAAATAAGCTATAGGTGGCTGCACTTCCACTTGCTTCCACTAGTAAGCAACAGTCAGCAACCCTGACACCCAGTAATCATGCTTGGTTGGATGCACTCAAGTATCATATAAAATTTGATTAAATACTACATCTATTTAATATGTGGACAGTAAACAAAATCGAGTGTTCCAGCTCACTGGAGTGAGTTGATTTGTCTTTTTGCCCTGTGGTGGTTGGTATACCTGGAATGCTCAAGCTGCTTTGACCTGCCATTTTTGATTGTTGCATATAATTCATCATTTCAACATTTTCAAAATTTGTCAAAAAAGAAGAGTGATGTTAACAAGTGTAGAATTGTTTATTATTATTTTAGACAATTATTTGTTGTTGTTGCTAATTTAGACATCAAAGCTGAATGAATCTGACAACTTCTAATGAAAAAAGGAATAAGGGACCCTATCAATTACTGCTAGCAGCTTGAATTACATATTGTTATAATATTGGTAATGTCTATATAGTTGAGATCTGTATAACGTTGCACAGTAATACCTCGCCATTTCCCAGATTTACTACATTGCGGTCTTTTTTCTGGGGAAATAAAAAAAAACTAAATTTTTCTAAGTTCATAAAAAGTGCTTGCTACTAGGATTCAGCACTGAAGAATTTTTATTTTTTATTTTTAATAGGGGTGACCCTACTTTGTGGTTTTTCCGATTATTTTTTCGATATTGTCTGGTCCACATTTACCGCGATAATCGAGGTATCACTGTACTTCTAATTCCAATGAAATAGTGATTTTTAAAGCTTCATCTCACCCTCTCTGTCTCTTGGTGTGTAAAGTGTCCAGTGCTTGAAAATGCATTAAACAGTGGTCTCAAATGTATGCGAGCGTTGTACTTCAAGCAAGACACGCCCCAGTTATTGCAGTCCCTCCGAGCAAACGTCGGACCGGCAACTTCACTGGTGGTGCTAAACTGCGTGAGCGCTCAGTCGTTTCACGCTGCCGAGTGGGTGTTTGTGCGTGACCCTGAGTGACCCAACCGTAATGCCCCGAAGACACGGCAGTGAATAAGAATGTGTTCTTCACGTTACCCGGCTGAATAATTAAAATCTTTTTCATCCCCGTTGCCTTTGTGCACAACCACGACGTACATTGTGTTTGGAACCTCTTTCACTTCTTTTCCTTCTAGGCCACTGCAACTGCCTTCATTTCACTAGATTGTAAAAGAGTCAGTTTTGATTGGCATTGTCAGATTTGCCTTACATTGACAGAAGTAGACATCCATTTCATTCGTCTACTGCCTTCAATAGATATTTTTAGTATAAATCATTCACTAGCTAGTATAGTACATATATTTGGATACTACACATACTACATGGGCTGGAAGGAATGAATTAAATTTTAATTTTGTTTTAACAGTTTTGGTTGCTTTTTGTGGGGCGGCCCGGCTGCTGAGTGTTTAGCGCGTCGGCCTCACAGTGGGGGACGTGGGTTCAAATATAGGTCGGTCCACTTGTGTGGAGTTTGCATGTTGTGCCCGGGCCTGAGTGGGTTTTCTCCGGGTACTCTGGTTTCCTCCCACATTCCAAAGACATGCGTGGTAGGCTGATTGGAAACTCTAAATTGCCCCGAGGTGTGAGTGTGAGCGTGAAACATTGTTTGTCTCCTTGTGCCCTGCGATTGGCTGGGCACCAATTCAGGGTGTCCCCCGCCTCTGGCCCGAAGTCAGCTGGGATAGGCTCCAGCACCCTCTGCGACCGTAGTGAGGATAAAGCGGTTCAGAAAATGAGATAAGATGAGGTTGCTTTTTCTTGGGTTAAAATATTCTTTACCAAAATTAATATACTTCTACATAGCATACTACATAATAGGAATGTCCCAATATTGCCTTTTTTAACTTCTGAGTCAATCCATTTTTTTCAAGATATGTTATATGTATGTCACCAGTAAATGAAAACCATATACCGTATTTTCCCGACTATAAGGCGCACTTAAAAGTCTTAAATTTTCTCCAAAATAGACAGGGCGCCTTATAATCCAGTGTGCTTTATACATGGAAAAAAAATAAAATGTGTCATTCATTGAGGGTGCGCCTTTATAATGCGGTGCGCCTTATAGTTGTGAAAATACAGTAGGTATCTGATGTGGTCCTTGTTGATCTTGCAGGGACGCGGAAACTGCAGCTCTCTCAGACTTGGAGGTCATCTCCCAGCAGGTCGACGATGAGAACCAATGTTTGGCCCCTCCGGTTCAGCTTGTGAGTTTTGGCTACCGAGATCTTCCCCTCGCAGCGCTGGATCTCTCACTGGCAGGCTCGCAGCTCCTTTCCAACCCGGACGAGGATGAAACAAGGGAAGGGTAAGTAAAGTGATAATGAGTTTACGCTGACACACTGGAAGTATTTTTTCCTCTAAACAACTATTTTGATATCACTTTTAAGTGTTTTTTTTTCTTCTTGTATTTGTGACATGTACACGTCACCTTTGTGTTTTATAATCGTTCAATCAGCTATTTAAAAAAATGAAGACAGTCCCTCGTGCTTTAGACGATTGGTTCATCATAATATAATATAATGTCCCAAAATGGAAGACAAGACTCCCTTGTTTAGCTATAGAAATAGAAATACATTATGTTCTTTGGAGTGAACGGTTGTTTTCCAATTTCCTTAGTATAAATGTAAGGTTATAGGGAAGCTCTTAAAAATGTGTACAATATTATTTGGATGGAACAACCTACGTCCTGTGCGACCCATGCAAAATAGGTCACTTGCCACACATTGTTTTCACGCCTGCTTATGTTCAGTCTTTCCATTGTGTCGTGCACCTGCGACTCCATCCAAGCTAAACATACGCTCTCAGCATGACACTCATCAACACCATAAGCCAACGCGATAGACCCCTGCTGTACATTACAACCTTGGTCCAACTGTATCATTTAGGTTGCTAAACCGACCATTTCACAGAATTGTAGTTGGCGCCACTGACGCTTACATGACTCTCAGTCGTCTTTGACAAAAAAGAGCTTTGAATATGCACCGATAAACATGGTGGCTCTTGTTATTGCATGGTTCTCCTTGTTTGAGTTAGTGCTACAGTTTATTTTCTTGGCCCGGGGAATGCTAGTCGGAAACACGACTGTGTCTACAGTGTTTAATTATGCATGCTGCATTTCCTATTGTAGCTCTACCAGTAAAGCACCTGCAAGGCAATGTTTTGTAAACAGGCTCCACTTTAAAGCTCAGGTCAGATCTGGGTAATGTCACTAGCAATTCAATGTACAACACACTTCTTAATTTCTTTATCAGGCAAAGAAAAGTATGGACGGAATCTTAATGGATTATTTTTTTCCTTCTAATAATCACACAAGCATACAGAATATTTTATTTCCTATGAAATCAGATCGTTCTACGCATTCTTTTCATTTTTTCTTTTGTTTTGTTTCCTTTTTTTTTTTTTACAATCCCAATCCATCACAAAACTCTGCCCTAAATGTCAGAAAGCATCCTCACATTAAAGCCACTTGATTATAATAGCTGCCTACAATGAGTGTGTCTTGGGCACTAGAGTGACCTTTTAAAAACAATTCAAGTTTAATGTGTAGATTTTACTGTCGCCGCGCCTCCGTCTGTTAATTTCACAATCAATATGCCTTTACGGCGGGACGGTGGGGGAGTGGTTAGCATGTCCACCTCAGAGTTCTGAGGTCGATCACACTGTGCTTCATCACTAGACATGTAGCAAGAGAGCACCTAAAAGAAAGACCGATCACTGAGCTCACTTTAAGGGAAATGGGGCAGATGAAATCTTTTTTTTCTTCTTTTCTTTATGGCAGTGCAGGATGATGAAGTGTGCTTAAGCCGAGTCAAGACACAGCAGAGGCAAAGCAATCCAGAACTGTAAAAATGAAAACGTATAGGGATGGAATGTTAGCAGCTCCACTGACCCAGCCTGGGAAAGTGAATTGCCCATTTCCTCTCGCTCTTGAGTGTGTGCAAATGTCAGCAAAACTTATTTAAGGAAGTCGAGACAAAGGCAAACTATTAACTTTTTCCCTTTTGCAATTTGTTCAAGGTTTATATATATACCTGTAGTGGAATAGCTATTTGGAAGTTTAAATAGTGTGTGTGTTGCCGGCACCGACAAGTTAGCATTACCTTATTAGCTTATATTTGGTAATAAATAGTCCATAGTCACGCACACAAAATTATGTTGAATGGTAAATGGCAGGTTCAGTCCAGTGGTGTCAGAGTTTGCTCTGCACAGCTGGCATTAAGTTAGATTTCTTTAGAGTGAGGGTTGGACTCTACCAACAATTCTGTTCGTAACCTTTATGGACAATTGATGTTCAAGCTTAGAGTTTTGTTCTCAACTGAGGGATGAAGAGAAATAGCAAATGGAGGTGGGGATCATTCATTGACTTATAAAGTAGCCTCAGGAGCAACTTCTTGTAGTTAAATATCTTTCTCAAGGACTCTCAAGGGCTGATGAACCCACAAGCTGTGGGTTGCATTAAGACCACTCTACCATCTGAGCCATGCCACCTTTAATCATTAGTCTAATATGCTAAAAGGCTGTTCATTTATTACGCTGTCGGTGATTAAAATACTGTGGAATATGGTGCGTGTCGTCAGCCATCCTCATTGCATTCTCTAAAGACAAGCCCCTCATCTTGGACATTCTTTCATATTAAAGGGGCAAACACCTGTGAATCATCACAAACTTTGTCAACTTTTGTTTGTACGATTAATTAGTCACCCAAACCATTCTTTCTGTTTGTGAATGAACTCCTTATGGTTTTGGTTTTGCAAAAAACAAATCAACAGCGATCTGAAGCAAGTGACAAATGGCCATGTCAGACTTCCACCTTAGAACTAGAGCAAGGGTGTCAGACTCGGGTTGGTTCGCGGGCCACTTTAATGTCAACTTGATTTCACATGGGCCGGACCATTTTAGATATAATATTTAGATTTTTTTTCTTATAAATGGTTTAAAAGAACTGGATTAAAAGCCCTGAATATTCAGTTTTTTATAGATTTAAAACAATGTTTATTTTAACTTTTTTATATATATATATTTAGATTTTACAAAATGATTTTTAAACTAAAAACACAGAAAAAAATGATTAAAAAATTACAATTATTGATTTAAGAGGGGGGAAATCAGGAAATTTAATATACATCCATACTCTTCATTTTAATTTGATCCTAAAACAGAAAGTCGGCACTCATGATTTACTTTCCCTGGCCACACAAAAAGATGCGGTGGGCCAGATTTGGCCCCCGGGCCGCCACTTTGACACATATAAACTAGAGGTAGTAAACCAATGAAACTGATGATTTAGACCAGTGGTCTCCAAACTATTCCAGGGCGGCCCTCTAGGACTGGTTTGGAGACATCTGATTTAGACTGTACACAATATTGGACTTTCTGCGTTGCCACTCTATTTTGTGCAATTTAAGCATATCTGAAAGCTCTCTGATTACTGCTTACTTACATTTGCCCATAAACTTCAACAATGGGCAGCCACAGCAGAAAGTGAAACCAACTTTGAAAATGCTGTCGGTTGCTAAATTCTCCAGATTTTTCACTTATTAATGAAGTCTGATCTAACCTCATGGTTCTGTTATTTCACTCATAATTCCTTTGACAAAATGTTATTCCTGTTTAAATTTTGAAAAGCGTGAGCTCACATGGATTTTTTTTAATTTTCTTACCAAACCAAGTCCAAAATTGGAATCGGACCAAAGAAAGCCAACCGTGGCCAGTCGGGTTCCACATGAGCTCTTAATAAATGACGGCGCCATCACAGTTTGCATCTAATGTAAAGCCACCGCGCATTTTTATGGCGGGAAACGAGCGGCGAGGATTAATCACGACCAGAGAGCTGCCAGGGCGTGATGAAGCACCTCCTGTCAGCCGCGTTTGCATCTCATAGCCGTTAGCATTGTGAAGGTGGTTCTGACCTTACCGCTATCTCTCACACTTTCCGCCGCAGAAGTGAACACGGCAACCGTGTGCAGCCGCCAGCGGAACGCCGGCAAATGTATTTATAAACCGAGCGCCAGCTAAAAGCCGGGCCTGTTTGCACGGCGGTTGTTATCTAATCCTCTGTAATCATGCTTCACTTCGTATTCCAATTTATCCTGGGTTGTCACACCTCATTAGGAACAATGGCGTTTCTTCATTGATGCCTCTGAATATTTAAATGGGTTCACTTTTTTAACCCTTTATAGCGCACTGGTTTCAACTCATTGGCTCCCATTGGAGGCGCAAGACGTCCCATCCATTTCACTCGGGGAAAAAGCAAATGAATATTCATTTGCGAGCTCCCTGGCAAAATGGGTTGGAAGTCTAGTGCTGTCAATGCAACTGAAAGATTAGCATTCCCAGCCAGTCTTTCGTTTTCAATGGCAGGCCTTCCTATTATCAAGTTCAATTTCCAGGATCAGACGATATCTCGTAGAATAAATCTTGTTCTCTTCACTTATCGCCGCATCTTATCGATCAATGGATGCCTGCGGTCAGGCCCAAGAGAGCCTCCAAGTTGCACTCGGGAGGTTCTTTTAACTGCATTGTCGCGCCAATCTAGAAAGGGGTGGGTGGGAAGTGGTATCGGGGGCCAATTGCACTGTTAGCAGTTTTAGTGAGTAAAGGGTATTTATTAATAGAGTTGGGTCCATCCATCTTCCTGTCTAGAAGAAAATACTAGGGAAACCAAGGTGGCGTGGGCTTGTGTTCAGCACTTTTATGGCCGCCCACTCTCCCACACTGTGGTCAACCTACTTTTGTTTGTGCACTCCCCTTATTTATCTCTTTTCCAGGTTCCATTTCAGTGCCTTTTGTTTGTGCCCGTGGCACTATCAAGGCTTATTCATTCAACCTTTTTAGTGGTTGACTGACAGAATGAGTGACAACTTGAGCAATCATAAAGATGATGATGGTCATGCTTCCCGTAGCCCGCCTACCGTCTCTTGTCCTCTTCATCTTCATCTTATGATCTCGAAGACTCATTTTTCAAAGCTTGACCTCCCATAGAATACTTTCGAAGGAGGAGTAGTGCTCCAAATATGTTTGGCTGAGCACAGTTGAGACTGAATGTTCTGATGGGATGAAAATACTCGCAAATTCAAATTTTTAGTTAATCCCAATCTTCTGTAGTTTAATACTCTTATGGCACAAACACGGTCCAATAATACGTACACTAACACAGGCTCTCTGTTGCTAGACTACCACCCACCCCCTCGCACCCCTAACAGCTTCCTGGCTTGACTAGAGCACACCTGAACTGTGGCATGATGTCACCTTCTGTCCCGCTGGAGAGGTTCTCGCCTGCCAGACCCTGAAACGGTAGCATATGCTGCTGATACGACTGTTCTAAATGTGCAAAGGGTCCAGATGGTTCTTCTAAATGTGACGTTAGCAAGGGTATAAAAGAGGAAAGTTCATTGTTCATTGGAGGTCAGAAAATCCAATTTTGGTAACCGTTCCTTTGGTCTTTGGAGGCAAGGGATGAATGTTGCCCATCTCTTAGTGTTTGCTTGTTTAGCATGTCCATTTATAGCTTTTTGAAGGGATGCCATGCCAAGGTCAAACTAACGCCTCCTCATCATCATTCCTTCTTTAGAAGTGTTTCTGCCTTGTCAGAAGAGAGACAGAAATGGAAGTCTTGCTCACTGGAATAACGCCTTCTCAGAGGGGTCTCACTCGGTCGAGTCAATTTAGCCCGCTTTAATTAGCCAGCGTGGGAAGATCTGAGGTGGTGACCAGGGAGTGATTGGTCATGTTATCTCGCGGCTTTCCTAATTTCTGCTGGACAGATTGGCAAAGGAGCAAAAACTTTGTTGATTGAACTTCTTAATGGCTGGCGTTGATTTGGTCACTATATTTGGTACGCCCCAAGATCAATCTAAATGATCTCGTTTGCAACTACTCATCAGAGGGAATAGCATATGGCAGGCTAAAAGGAAGTTATTATTTTTGATCATTTATAATTTTGATTTTAATTCAGCTATCATTAGATTAAGCTTTGATCAGGTTTCAGATCACTTTGGCTCAGTTTATTTGATTTACATACAATTTTGTACTTTAAATCCCAACTTTTTATTCAGGTTTAAATCCAATTCCCACTTAATCTTATCAGAAAATTCTGACATTTAACAGTTTAAATACTCTGAATCAATCAACCAATAATGACCCCAATCAATAAATCTAAAAATATTACGACACTAACAATTTCAACATATATTACACGCCATTACACAGATTTTAGATGAAAATTCAGTATTAAATTCAAACAAATACTCTCTATACAAGCAGTAAACAGCCAAGTAGACTTCCTTATCTAAGCAGATCATCAGGTGCTTGTGGGTCTGCCGGTCCTAACATTCACTGGCTTACTCGACAGGGTGGTATTGATTACTCTCGCTGATTTAATCTCCGTCCTCAGATTCTCTGTGGAGGGCCACTCCATCTCAGCCGCTGACAGCTGTATCACCACGCGCTCTGGAAGCAGAAAGAAGGAATTAAAATGAGAAGACAAGCTCGAAAAATCACTGCTAATTTATAATTAACAAAATTAGACTATGCAGCACCTTCAGAAATAATATAGTATAGTTAATGTGCAGGGTGTCTATCCATAAGGCCTGTCAAATTTATGTTTTTGTGATATAAAGAAAACTTAATTCACTTAATTTTAGTACAATGACTGAGATATTATTTACAAAAATTTTGTTAAGTTATTTTTCAGCATTACTAATGAGTCATTATTTTAACTGAAGAAAAAGCCAACCATAGCCTTTGCTCATGATGGTAGGTATGAAAATACCTTAAAATATAAGTACAAAGAGACAACTACTACAACTAAAATAGATGATTGGACACAATGTCTATTAAGAACACCCTTTTAAACAGCAACGTGCATTGCTGGCGGCCATATTGGGAAGGGTGCCTGATGTTTGGAAACTAGATCTCGAAGAGTACATATTGCACAGAAACGACGCATTATTTTTGCGTACTCCCCGATTAAGTCATTTTAATCCCGTATCGGTAGAGATACACAGAAAGGCAATCCTCCCAATAAATATGAATCTGTCCCTGGAAACATCCAATTTTCAAAATGGCTGATGGCTATGTTGTACTAAATTTTTGGGGGAAAGAAAACCAAATCTTTAACCCTCCACTATGATCAGTACAGTTGAAATGAGCCACACGAGTAGCGTGCCAAGTTGACGTCGACCACCTCTTGCAGGCACAAAATTGTGGACGGCGCCAACTTTCCACTCCAGCTGGAGAACTGCTGAGAGGCTTTGTTCGTCTCAGCGCTCCTGCCGTGGGCTGCTCACTATGACAGAAAATGACAGGGGAAAAAAACAAAACCTGTCATCACGTTGGACTATTTATGGCCGGCATGTCAATATTCGTAATGCCAGATAGCAGATGACTGATTTATCGGCCGTGTGGGGTGCCGGAGCCTATCCCAGCCAACTATTGGCACCGGGCAACTATTGCAATCGGTGGCCAGCCAATCGCAGGGCACAAGGAGACGGACACACTCATGCCTATGGGCAATTTAGAGTGTTCAACCAGCCTAACATGCATGTTTTTGGAATGTGGGAGGAAACCGGAGTACCCGGAGAAAACCCACGCAAGCCCGGGGAGAACATGCAAACTCCTGATTTATTTATTTTTAAATCTACATTTTTTTTCTTTAGTTCTTTTCTAACTTGACTGTTAAGATGGTGATTTCCCGCCAAACAACCTCTGCTACAGTGGTCCGTTTCATGGGGGTCTGAATAGGAAGTTCATCAATATTCCAGGCTCAGATGCAGCTGATGGTAAAATCAGGAGTTGACAAAGCTTTTCTGTTCCTTCTTCAGTCAATGCCTTCTCTCATCGCAATCACCTTTGCTCAATTTAAAGGCTACCTCTCCAAACTACTGCTCTCTAGTTTGCCAAACTGGGAACTTCAGTTCTCATGCTCGAAATGTAAAAGACTGTAGTATAGTACTGTTTTGTGTTTATACATTTTTTTTAATTTGGCTTTATGTAATCTTTGTATTTATGTAACTGTTATTACCAGTGGGTCAATACATGTTTCTGCTTCAGCTTGACCTTTAAAAAGGACACTCATAAAAAAAGGCAAAAATTAATATTTTTAGTGTAATATCCAGTGTACTGTTTAGTTTTATTTATTTAAAATTTCTTGTTCTGTTTTTATTAACAATTCACAAAGTAGAGGTTATTTACAAGAAGAATATTTTAAAATTAAGGTTAAAAAAATGTGCTTTGTTAATCTTAGTTCGATTTTGGATTGGATTGGATAACTTTATTCATCCCGTATTTGGGAAATTTCGTTGTCACAGTAGCAAGAGGGTGAGGATGCAGGAATAGGAAAGGCATTTTAGACATAAATAGATAGGTAATAAGTAAGTTAATAAGTAAGTAAGTTACTTTTTTACTGTTTTACTGATTCTGATTTTAATGTGCTTTGTTAATCTTAGTTTGATTTACTTTTTTAGAGTTTTACTGATTCTGATTTTAATGTGCTTTGTTCATCCTATTTTATTCCTACTTTGACATTTCTGAAGGGGAGTGGCACTATGAAATAACATTTATTTTTAGTATTATTACTGTACACAAAGCTAAAAGCTGATAAAGAGCCTCAAATTAAAAGGCATCCTTCCACACTCAATGGAGGGTCTTTTTTTTTCTTGTGATCTGAGACATGTGTTTATTATTCCGATGAGGATGACTTCAAATGCCACTACAATATTAAAAAAAATAGATCTTTATGGATCGTTTAGTGCTTATTTGCCTTTGGGAAAACTTTGTTTGACTCCAATGACAACTCATCGACAATAATTTGCAGTCTTGAAGAGCAGTCATATTCTACAAGTACAAGCCTTTGGCCTTGTGGTTGACTTTGATTCAGTATTACTTTATTTTACACCCGTTACAAGTTCCAAATGTTTCACAATACAGAGACCGACCGACTTCTGCTTGTTGTAGGTCCAACTGGCTGAAGCCGTGCTGCGGCCGTCGAGTGGCCCTGTGGCAGGTCTGCTTGCTCAGCGCCGGCTTTAACTGCGTGCTGGTGGCTTGCGTCATCCTGGTGGTGCTCTTCCTCTCTTTGGAGCTGCTCATTGACACCAAGCTCCTTCAATGTGAGTCCGTCGGTCTCGATGCAACGCCATAGTCCACCAATTTTCCTACATTTCACAATCTACTTCACATTACTATCGCTACATCTATCAGATGGTGCAGACGTAACGTTCTCTGCACGCATACGTGATATCATTAAAATTCATTATAATGTAATGCCCTAACAACTTCATATTAGTTTAACAGCCGTCTATTGCTAATTGTGTGATCGGCAAAATCAAATCAAAAGGCTTTATTGTCATCATACACAACTGCGTATAACGAAATTGGTGGTGCTACTCCACAAAGTGCGTTTTCCTAGTAAAAAAAACCATTAAAAAAGTATATAGAAATATTTAAAAAGTCACATCCTGGCAAGGTATATTCTAAAATATTGCACAATCTAGGGCACATGTGTCAAAGTGGCGGCCCGGGGGCCAAATCTGGCCCGCCGCATCATTTTGTGTGGCCCGGGAAAGTAAATCATGAGTGCCGACTTTCTGTTTTAGGATCAAATTAAAATGAAGAGTATAGATGTATATTCAATTTCATGATTTTCCCCCCATTTAAATCAATAATTGTAATTTTTTTAATCATTTTTTCTGTATTTAGTTCAAAAATCATTTTGTAAAATCTAAAAATGTAAAAAAAAAAGCTAAAATGAACATTGTTTTAGACCTATAAAAAAACTGAATATTCAGGGATTTTAATCCAGTTCTTTTTATCCATTTATTAAAAAAAATCTAAATATTATATCTAAAATGGTCCGGCCCACGTGAAATCAAGTTGACGTTAAACCGGCCTGCGAACCAACCCGAGTCTGAAGCCCATAAAAAAACCAGTTCCTTACTCTTACTTTTAGCATCAAATCTCGTAGTTATATGGAAACTACAGCTATAATCTTACATTTCCATTGTGGAAAGACAGGCAAGTCTATTGAACGTATGGGTTGCTCCTTTTTGCATCTGTTTCTAATAGTGCCAATCACACGAGCACCGGCTGTGCAGGATGCCAAACGGTTGATGAACAGCAATGCAGAGACACGATAACGAAGCAGGCATCTTGTCAATGGCAGCAGGCACACATCTCCATTGATTAGTGGCCAACGTTCAGCTTTAATGATACAACAGTCTGCAGGGAATGTACTGAAAGATTAGCACCGTAGGCACTTTGACACCAGAGTAAATGATGGACACGGCAGGCTCGCACGAGTTGCCACTTTAGAAGTGCAACTATTATTTAGTGAGAAGTTGGTGTCTCTTTTGTTCATGGGCCTGCCCGTTTGTTGTTTCTGCAGTTACCAATGCGTTCCAGTTTGCCAGCATCATCCACTGGATCAGTCTCATCATCCTGTCACTTTTTTTTTCAGAGGTAAGGAGAATTCAGCACAATTATTTCCGTTCTCATCTGATTGAAGTGATGGCTTTTTTCACCCTTCCCATGGTTTTCTTTTTCACACTCTTTCTGGAATTTCAAGGCGACAGGCAGCCTGTCCTGTATACCTCCAATTTAGCATGTGATTTTATCACTGTCCGATCAGGCTGTACCCGGAAGGCATTTCGTTGTACCTGTACAATGACTATAAGGCTACCAATTCAATCAATAAACGGCTTAGAAAAAAGCACCCCCGCAGCCCTTATGAGAATAAGCGGCTAGGAAATGAATGAATGAATTACCGTATTTTCACGACTATATGGGGCATCGTATTTTTAGCCGCAGTGTCAGTAACGAGTGCTATTTCTGTATTTTAAACACAAAGGACGCACCGCTTTTTTAGACACATATGTATATTATATATGAATATCGAACCGCAATAGCGCCGGCTACCGCGAGCAGCCCCAGATTCTATTTCCGGTTTCCGGTGCGCAGTGACTGCTGGGATATATAGTTCTTGCACGCTACACCCACACGCTAAAAACACGTTTTTAAAAAGGCAACGGAAGCAAAACTGAGTTCGTTTGTACTTTATTTAGCCATTGTACAACTTACTCACGTCATCATCACCCACAAATCCATCAAAGTCCTAATTTTCTGTGTCCGAATTGAACAATTGTCCAAATTAGTCATCGAAAACCCTGAGTTTTATGCGTTTGTCCAGGCGGCCACAATCCATTCGAAAATAGTAACTAGCTAGTAGGTAGCGTAACTTTTCCGGGAGAAAATTTAAGACTTTTATGTGCGCCTTATAGTCGTGAAAATACGGTAAATGTGCCACAGCCCAAGTTGCACCAAACGGCAATTGGACAAGCCAAAGAAAAGCTTAAGTGAGATTTTTTAAAATTTATTTTACTTTGCATTTTCTGGGGAAAACTTTGATCAGTTGAGCTACAATTGTAGTCTTAGGCATTTAAGACTCAAAACTTTACATTTTTACAGTACTACGCGGAAAGCAGAGAGTTTGACCCTCGGAGCCAACTCCAGTGCAAAACAATTACGCTGAGAGTGCCGGCCTTAATGCCCTCAACCAAACGTTAATTACCATCTAGCCAGCAGGAGCAATAATTGAAGTGGAGTTTAATGAGCATTGGGGACGGGCTTCGAGCAATACGATCCGTCCAAGCGCTTCACTAACGCACGTCATATGTGAAGAGTCTTTCTAGGGCGTTTAAATGGATGTTTAATGGTCTTGGTATTGTCTACTAGTCAGAACGCTTTGTTCAAGTTCTCAAGCGTTTCACTTCATTGACTGCAAACTGTTGTCCAAATGGCCCGAACACATGATGGATTTGCAGGAGCACTTGCGCGTGACCTCTCATGCTAATTGGCGGTCGAATCAATGACGCCAATAAGAAGCGTATCGCCAAAGTCACCGCGTTGGTGAAGTGCAAAGTAGACGTTAATGTGCTTGATCGCATATTGTTAATGTCTTCATTCGTCTCTCTCTACAACAGACTGTCTTCCGAATTGTGGTGCTCGGAATCTGGGACTACATAGAAAACAAAGTGGAGGTACGTCTGGGGTCCCCTTATACTGGATTTTTATCAGTCACTTAGAGGCATATATGGGCAACATTTGGGCAAGTGGTTGAGAACAAAATTTCCACGGTTGTGATTTTAAGTCGTGTTTTTGTCATCATATCAAAAACCAAATCAAAGTGGAATTCAATGGAATGACTATTAATATCAAGTTTTATTTCAAAAGATTGGTTTCTGACACATTAGATATATGGTATCAAACATATAAAGAGAAATCATTAGTCTGTCATAGCACATTTTGTCATTTTTATTGTCATCCATGTATAAGGAGAAATTAACTACTGTATTACAAAAAAAATATCCCTTCATTTATATTCCCTTTCTCTGAATTTGGGGTCAAGATGACATGTCTGTTCTTTGTTTTGGATTTTAATAAATGAAATTGCCCCCAAAATGCGACTTGTACTCCAGTGCAACGTAAATATGTTTTTTTCCCTTTCATTTTTGGTTGGTGCGACTTATAGTCTGAAAAATATGGTCAATCCAACAGTCCGTGCTGGGTGGGGAGGATTAAACCTTATCGTATAGCTCTCAGAAGCCAACCTTATCCCGACAGGTGTTTGACGGCGCCGTCATCGTGTTGTCCCTCGCCCCCATGGTGGCCTCCACGGTGGCCAACGGACCCAGCAGCCCCTGGGACGCTATCAGCCTCATTATCACGCTGCGCATCTGGAGGGTGAAGCGGATCATTGACGGTGAGTTCCACACATTGTTTATTGAGTCATATGCAAGCAGTTAAGTTGTTTGCTGGCAGCACCCACACCCTCCTGACTCCTCCCGGGAGGCCATGAGTAACCTCGTTCTCTCCATGATTATCCAAATTATTTACCATTCAGAGCAATAAAGCTATTGATCATGCCCAAGAGTAATTTGCTGTCACCCGTCTACTCCAGCCTGTATCGACTGTAGGGTCCGGATAAGCACATTCGCGGGGACCGTAATGAATGTAGCGGTTGTTCTCCTCTATGCTAATGCACTCCGGTTCGATATTGGTGTTGAGGTCACCCTCTGCTCGGGCCTCCTGCTGCATGCGGCATCAGCCTGCAAACACGCCACACGGCAACTCTGTTTACACTCGAAAAAGAGTGACCGATTTCGCTCGTCGTAATCGTCAAAATAAACCCTATGTTCTCAACATCGGATGAATGCCTTTCGCGTTTAACTCATTGGCTGTCACCGACAACGATAGGCGTCCAATTCGTTGAAACTGGAAGGACTGGCTGTGAATACTCATTTTTTAGTGCCACTGACGTGAGTGACGGCGCGAGACGTCCTGTGCATTTTGACTGGGAGTGAGTCAGCGAATGAACTGCAGCCAATAAGACATTTGACCATGAATCCATTATTTAATCCATTTGGAGTATTATGTTTTGGCTATTTCCTGAGGTTATTTTAAAAACTTTAATTGGTTTTGATTACAAGATGCGAAATTATTACTAGTATAAATTTAATTACAAAAAACTCACATTAACAAATGATATGTTTTCCTACTGTATATCTAAAACGTTTCTTTTTTTATATTTGTGGTAAAGGCAAAGACTTTTGGAAATTGTTGTAGTCAAATACTCTTATATCTTAAACAATTATGACGAGAATTAAAAAAAATAATAAATAACGGTCATATTTTTGATGAATTAACACCACATTTAAAAAATACATGAGTATGCCTTGTTGACAAGGCTTTTAGCAACACAAGGAATCTGCTTCTCTCTACTGGCGCAACCGTGGTACTGAATTGGAAAAAAATACATCAGATGCAGTGTCTGTTACTATTTCCCCCAAATATTTTAAAGCACATATTTACCGTATATATGTACATATTTATTTTATTTTCACATTTGAACCGCCGACATATAAGTGACTGTAAAAAAAAAAAGCCACCTTTTTTTTTCCTTTTGTTGAAGCTTACGTCCTCCAAGTCAAAGTGGAGATGGAGCTGGAGATCCAACAGTGCGAGAAGACCAAGGCAGTGCGCGAGGAGCAACTGGAGCGTCTCACTCAAATCTGCCAGGAACAAGCTGTGAGCACCTTCTTACGTAAACTGAACGTACGCGTAATTTACAAGAGCTAAGAACCAAAGCAAGACCAAATGATCCACTCTTTGGTAATAAAATAAATGTGAGGATTTCACACTATATAACTCAACTGTTAGTCAATCTGTTGCCAGAAGGGGGAAGCATCGCCATACAGACAGAAATTGTCTTCCAAAAGGCTACTAGTCGCTTTTCTCATCCCTCACATATATTTTTTTGTTCCAATTTTAAAAATCACATTAGCAGAGAAATTGGTCACTTATACTAGTTATGCCTATTATTTTTTCTCACTCATTGCGGTAACTAAAATAAATTAAACGAGTATTTTGTTTTGTTACTCTTCCAATTTCTAAATCTAGTCCTTTCTCCCGCCACCACACTCTGCCGCCTTCATCCTCCTTCCCCTTCATTTGCATTCCCATCGGCCCATCATTGCGCTGCAGTTTGAGATCAGGCAGCTGCGGGCCCACCTGGCCCAGCAAGACCTGGACCTGGCCGCCGAGCGCGAGGCGGCAATGCAGATCCACCGCGTGTGGGCCAAGCAGGGCCGGAATTTCCAGTTTGCGGAGGGTTTGACGCCCGGGGAGTCTGACGACGAGGGCGCTCATCGCAATCCCAACGCCGCAGGTACGCTTAACTTGAGGAATTTTTGAATGACACTCCCAATCCTGCTTTAGATTTCTGTTTCTGGTCATGTCGAGGGTCACTCGGAATGCGTTAATCGAACTAAAATTTACGAATGTATCACTCAGCCGTAGGCACTTCATTTCTTTCTACTCCTTAACACCGTTTTATTGACATACTTTGAAATCCCTTATAAGACCTTGTAAAGTTGATACCTGCTCTAAAACCCTCTAAAGTTGCTGTATTAAAAAAGTGTCAGAAACAGTAGGCCAAAATATTTGCATATTGTAGTAATGAAAGTTTTAGGAGGATGATTACTTTTTTACTCAAGGTTAGATTTCTTGAAATAAGTTTACTCCTCTTTCATAGTTCTTTAACATTAAATTGGAGGGGGAAAAATAAGGGTTTCACAAGGGGCCGAATAGTTTTTCATGGAACTATACGCTAAGGCTTACCAGTAAACGGTTTATGATAACCAGTAATGTGAAGCACTAGCTTTCCAAACAATGTATTTTCCTAACTTGAACTTTTAAACAATGACTTATTCAGAACTATAGTCTTGATATGGCACTTTTTCAACTAATTGACTAAGACGAACAATTCATATTGACAAATGAACACTCAATGTTCATTTGCAATGCAATTTTATTTGAAAGTAAATAAAAAATATACTTATTTTTAGACTATAGTTATCTGGAAAAACTGTTATTTCTATTAAGCCTGCTTTTCTCCATGTTACTTTTGTTACTTGAACGCAGTATGTTTGTTCTTGGTTTCTAATGCAATTTTTAAAAAAATGCGCCTTGTAGTCCGAAAAATCCGGCGCCATTTCCCTTTCAATACAGTCAAGATATAATCAGACCAGGTGGAGCGTTTGTTTGCTCGGAGGTAGCACGACAACCCGGGAGAGAGGTGAAGCATCCCCTATGTGCATAATTATGTGGAACAAAAAGTCCCTGATGGTGGAACATCAGGCCAAGTGGAAGCTGGTGCAGCCTAAACTGGACATGGCCCTGGAGCAGCCTCTCGGCTCCCTCCGTTCTCACACACCACAGCCATCTGACCGCAGGCACACGGGATCAATACAGGGGCAAAGAAAGCTTTTAGGACGTGCTGAACGCCGGGAAAAAAACAAGCGTGTTTTTTTGACGCCGTCACTCTGGGCCCCCGTCGCGCTTCCGCCAATGCGCGGCAAAGGCTCGGGCTGTTTCAGCTACAGAGTGCTCTGTGCATTGGGCCGTGTCGGGAGAGCGCTGGGCTCCTGTCAACATCTGTTCTCATTCACCTGCAAACCGCAATCGGGCACCACAATATTACCCCAAGGGCATAGAGGAGTGGCAAATCTGGCCACGGAATACAAAGTGGGCCTTTTTAAGACGACACGGTGGATGGGAGGAGCGCTCACGGGCCCAAGTTTACTCACCTACGATCAATTTCTTTCTCACCCGAATGATGACGCCGTGGCCCAGAAACAGGAAATATCCCCCGGGACGGAGTCTTATGCCGCCTGAGATAGAAGTACTTAGTGGTGTCACATGGTGACAACATCCACTGTCACTCAAGCACAACATCTGCCCCTAAAAGCAGGTCATGGACCACTTACCGTACTGCTGCCATGCATGACAGCCACGCTTACAATTATGTAGCATTAGCTTTGCACTGTGTCAAGAGATTAATATTTTACAAAGAATAAAAGCATTGAAAGAAGGTGTTATTGTTAAAAATAATAAAAATTGTAGAATCTGAACTACCATTTCAAAGGGGTTCCGTATCTTTTGGTGTTGATTCAAATTAGCCTGGCCAAAAGATGAATATGACAGCTTTAATCTGAATCAGATAGCCTTATTTGTAGTGAAACACAATTATTATGAGTGCAGAAGCATTGGATTCAATGTATGATATTATTTTCTGCCACCCTGCCTGGGCTAGAATAGGCTCCAGCGCCCCCACGACTCTCATGAGGATAAGGAAAACAAATCAAGAAAATAATATCATACATTGAATCCAATGCTTCTGCACTCATAATTGTGTTTCACTACAAATAAGGCTATCTGATTCGGATTAACATGACCGGACGAAAGGTTGCCGGATGTTTGGTGGCCGGACGTTTGGTCGCCGGACGTTTGGTCGCCGGACGTTTGGTCGCCCGGACCCAAACCACCGGCGACCAAAAGTCTGGCGACAAAACAAGGTAAAACAACACGGTCTACGCATCAATAAAAGCCAACAATGGCCCTGAGCAGTTTCACTGAGCGGATATGTGAGTGTATAAGAGTTTGTATGTACATGAGTTGTCCCCTTAGGAAGGTACGTCAGTCAGGGTCTTAACTCCAACAAAACACAATAAAAGTACGGGAAATTTTGAGCCTTTCTTTAGCTTAATAATTAATAGGGCATTAAGTATGACTAAATAATCATTCACAGTTTGTATTTTGGGAATTTGAGCAACAATTTTAAATGGTAATTATCAATAACCTTCCGGGCGACCAAAAGTCCGGCGACCAAACGTCCGAGTACCCAGATTAAAGCCGTCATGGTCATCTTTTGCAAAAGTAACATAAAAATGAAGAATTGGCCTTATTATTCCATGTGGACATAATGTTCCTTTTTTGAAATAGTTTTTTTTTTGTTTTTGCTCATGTATAATCATTGCGGAAATGCTATATCTCAAACCTATTGGAAAACGTGATTTTATTCAATTTAAAATCTTAACTGTAGAATCATCCAGTATGGTGTACGACTGCACTAAAAGGAGCCAGCGTGTCACCTCTACTCTTGCGCAAACAAGTGACAGCTTGATAACCGGGCTGTCTCACCCAAAAAAAAGAGCCGAGAGCCTTTTTATGTATGCCGGACAGCCAATTACACCCCCCGCCCCAACTCACCTCCATCACTCATGTGTTATTAATTGTGCAGCGATTGTCTCCGTCTTGTTTTAGTGAGTGCAATGCCTCCTCTCCGGGGTGGCCCAGGGATTAATATTTTAGAATGAAAAATAAATGAGATTACCCATCAGAGTCTGCAGCAGCGCGTCCCCGGGAGACGGCGGCTTGCACTCAGGCAACTCGCGCTTCGCACTCAGCCGGCAGACAGTGAGCTCAAGACCAATCAAGCGAACACCAGATCAGCGCCATTCAACCACGCACGTCGGCCCCCAACAAAGAGCTCTCGTGCGGCCCCGTTTTTGTCCAGGCGGGTTCAGTCTAAACGGGGCCAGGCTCTGTTACCTGCTGCACTACACGGCTAATGCGCCGCCAAGCAGAGCGTGAGCCTTTCAAGCACCTGTGGCCTGCGGCACAAGCCATCTCTGTCAATATTCCCTTGTAAACACTCCAGGTTAGCTACTACTTTGCAGTGTTTACACTGAAATAGATCAGTTCCCGCAAGGGTGTTCAAGACAATTAGGTCAGTTCGGAGCCCCTTTAATTAGAGCACATGACCATGGCTAAAATGGCAGCCAATCTAGGGTTGCTACAGCAAACCCTGAGGTCCTTGCGAGGATAAAATGCATCATGTACTAGTCCGTTTGGGCAAAATTTGTTCCGGGGTTTATGACAATTTATAATTTTATCAGCGTACATGTAAACAGTAATACCTCGTTTATCGCGGTTCATAGGTTCCAAGACCTGCCGCATTGTAGGGAGTATTTCTAGGATGTGGGAGGAAAACCCAAGAAAGAACATCCAAACTTCACACAGGGAGGACCAACAGGGGATCGAACGCACGATCCCAGAGGCAGATGCGCTAACCAATCATTTGGATCGGATTAAAGAAATGATGTCCGTAGCCAATGTCATCCACGACCTATGACAATGATTCAGCGGCGTGCAATATATTTTAGCTGTAATCTTTTGGGTGTGTTTTATTTCTTTTTTGCCTCATGACTTCTTGATCTTTCCTAGATTTAGTTGTACGTGATGATATGAACAACTACATCAGCCAGTACTACAGTGAAGCAACTAATGGTGAGTCATTTAACACTGAAGCATGCTTAGAGTGAAAATATAAAGTCAAAATTTGATTTTTTTTTCTTCCTTAATAAGTAGAAATATGAACATTTCCCATTTAAATAATAGAACTGACAAACAAACGGTGGCCTTTTTAATTAGGTGGAATATTTTAAAAATCGGTTCGAAAATGTTTAAGTAGCAATCAATTGTAAATTTAGTTTGGAGATGAAGTTTGGTAAAAGTGCTCTTGAGCATTGCTTAAATTTCTGCAGCATTCACAAATGTGTCTGTACCCCCCACCCCACCCCCCAAAAATGGATTCGTGCTAATCCTGCTCTCGATGCTGTTTCGGCAACAATGGACCGACTCCTCAGAAAAAAGCTAGCAAATTCTAGCTGGAACAAAAACAAGAACTGATTGTTCTTCTGACTTTGTTTTTCCCCTTAAAGACGGCAGGTCTTGCGGCTTAGGGACTCGTGGCGTCACCACAGCCGCCATCGACGTCCACCTCCCGACCAATCACATCCATCCCACCCCCCCTCACGAGCTGAAGCTCAACTCCAGCTCCCGCCGATGCTGCGCGTCTTCCCTCACGGGCCAGGGTCCGAGCACGGCGGTCAGGGAGCTCCTCTCGTCTCTATCCGAGGACTCCTGCCTGGCTCGGAAGGGCCTGACTGTGGACCCGGTCAACCTTAAACTCCCCAGTCCCACTGGCTCCGAGAAGGCCAGCCCGGAACTGGACAACAGAATAAGGGTGTTCAATCGCAGGAACCACCAGGAGAGGCGGGGACGAGGTTGCGTCCTACTGCAGACCAAACCGCTCATTCACCTGCAGGGCGGCGCCGCGGAGCCCTCGCTGGAGGAAAAGTACCTACTCTTGGGTCCGGCAGACACGCCTCTCGGCCACATGTCGGACACATAACGCATTTTCGTGGGCACTGTGTGGGAAAGAAACACGAAATGCCACGCTAACTGCCGTGTCATCGCCGAGCATAGCTCAACTGCTGCGCATTGTGCGGGCTTAATATGCAGTGATGTGTTGGCGACCCCTCCTCCAAAACCCCACCCCCCACAATGGCCCAGTTCGGGTGCATTTGGCTGCAGCCCTAAGTGGTTCTAAAATCGTCATGTCTTCCCTGAAGACTTTGCATTCCATGGTCCTCCATGAAGGTTGTGATGAGAAATACCCACATTTATAGTCCGTAGCACAAACAAATCCAAATAAGCCCCATCAAGATGGAATTCAGAGATGGGCGGAAAAGTTGGGGCGATTGAGGAAAGTGGAGTACAACCACTTGTCTTAGTTGGTGTCGAAAGAAGCACAACAGCTCAGGGTGTACTCACACTAGGCCGTTTGAAACCCCCCAGCCCCCCTTTTTTTACAGTCGGCCCACTGACACGCTTTAAGGGAGTGAAAGTGTTCGTGCCTGTTTATTTCAAATATTTTAGCAATTTCTACAATGCAAATTAGCAATTGCCATACTATAGTTCATTGTGTTATGATCTTGGTGGGGACAGTGCATCTTGTCCAGATGAAGAGTGAATTGATATTTATGGCATTAAAATTGCTTTACAAAAAGATATAATACAAATAATATTTTTGGCCATCAAACATCGCCACGGGAACCAACCGGCGGTCCCCGTTCATTTAAAGAATAGTATTTGTAGAAGTGGCTGGTACAGATTGTAATGGTCTCAAATTAATCTAAATGACTACAAATATGATAGTTTGCCAAGAAAAATATTTCTGTAATTATATTGCGATGTACTTGGACCAGAGGTGGTCAAGCTATGGTCCGCGGGCCAACTGTGGCCAATTTACGAAAATGCTAAATATGGCCTGCACAAAAAAACTTAAATTCGACCTCTATTCTTCTGCTATGACAGAAGGGAAGGCTGGGAAGGCTGGAATTGAGTGATCATATTTCTCTGCCATTGGCATTGATAGATATCCAAGCCAATTTGACTTGGGTGGTCGCAGTTAAAACTATCGAAAATGAATACATTTTAAAAATGCATTTTTTTACCCAATTTTTATCCTCTGTTTGAACACCTCTGTTTTAGAGACTTTGTGAACAATTATTTCGTCTCATATTCTAGTTACTAATAACCTATGATAGTAGTGGTAACATAAATCACATGACCTCACGTAACCTTGTGAAGTTGGATCTATTTGTATTGCCATATATGGTTGAATAAAGGTTTAGAGGGGCATTGGGGGTTATTATATATCAAGTATGATTTCATAATCCTAGGATTGAGGTGTCAAGTGGGCCACAAATCCAAAGTGAGTACATATATCACCCTCTCCTCAAACAGGATTAATCTGATACTATTAGAATATGGAGACTAGGTCATCTCAGATGAACTGATCATTGATTTACCCGATAGTCCAATGTGCATCTCTTGTGGACTCGGGCGTGTTATCCAACACGCTCCTGATCAGGATTCGTCACTTTGAACTGCTTTTCGACGGCACTGAACTTTTTACTCATCAAAACCAGCAAAATGGCCAATTATAGGCCTTCAATCCAAACAAACATGCTTTTCCTCAAAGTTGGAATTCCCAACAGGTGAAATGAGGGAATCATTCAACAGCAGTTATTTGTTTTGGATTTCTATGATCAATTTCTCTTCACGGTTATTTCCTAAAAGGGAACATGACTGGATTTATTTGCAGTGAATTTTTTGTATCAGTTATTTTTACAACTTGTGTCGTTGGAATCGTGACAAGAGTCAATGCTTCAAGTACACAATTTGTTGTTATAGTTGAAATTGATCATTGGAGATTTGATTGAAATCAAATGTTGCATTTTTAGATAAGGCTGATTCTTAATAAAATGGGAACGTTTGGAGTGCCATCCTTTTAAATAGCGAGCAAATTCTTTTGCACTAATGTTTACGGACTGTTTTGTAAACTTGATATATACTCGGGGGAGACTGGGGTGGCAGCCAGGGGTCATTTCCAATGCAGCTGTTATCCTTTGTTGGAAAATAGCAAAATTAAAATGTTAGTATTTCCTTAACTGCTCTCTGTTTAATTCCTATTAACTATACACACATTGTTAAACAGAAGTATTAAAGAAACAAAACGACCGTACTTTTTGGACTATAAATTGCACCAGCCAAAGAATACACAATGAAGCCGATGAGTTAATACTGTAGTCTCAACCCAGGTTTATTGATTCAAATTTGGTAGATTTGAAATAATAGCCTTAGTAATCCATTCATGAATAGTAATTTGCAATTTCAAAACAATTTCACCAGAGGGAGCCCTGTTTCCAAACGTACGGTTAATTGTTCCTCCTGCTCATTATGACCATGTCGCTCACTTAGTCGATTAACATCAGCTCCTCTATTTGTATGCACTTTTAACAAATGTGAATTATTCATTTCAAGACGAGAAGAGCTGTCACAACAGGCGCTAATTGGCTGACTCATTGCGGTTATGTAGTGAGATTACTCCTAATTATTGCCTCATATCATTAATTTACACGATAAACTGCTGTAGCAATTTGCCTATATGGATAAACATGAAAGCCAATTAAAAATGAGCAATCCTCAACATCAGCCAGTGTGTTAAAGTGGACTTTAAGGAAAGTAAATAAATAGCTCTTACATATTTTGAACAGTCCACCAAGCATATGCATAGCTAGGTTTTTGTGACATATTTGCTCTCCGTCGCCTGATTGGATCCTTTTGAACTGTGACCTGCCAAGGTTTTTCCTTGTGAGTAATTCCACAGAGGCAATGTGTCAATACGTATGAGAGGCTAATGCCCGACGACAACGCCCCCTAAAATTGCTTTGGGGACGCAAAGGGCGCCGCTTGCTGTCACGCCAAAGCTAAGCTATGAGGATGAACAGTGACCATTAGTGCTTCATTATTGACATGTTTTAATCATGGCACATGGGGAGTTACTTTAGCGCCATTAACATTACATGATCATTCATGAGAGGAAATATCTTGTTTTGTTCTTCGTTTATTTGATCATAATTGTAATAATCATCCGTTTAAAAGTCTTGGTTTGCAAGTTGCACAATACTTCTCATCATTGACTATTTGATATTTTATTATAGATTCTGTGAAACAATTATTTAAATCCCAAAACTTAGTTTGACACTACACTGGCCTATTTTATTTTATTTGAATTTAATTCACAGCCTACCATATTTATTTGCATATAAGTCGCCCACGCGTATAAGCCGCAAACTGGAACGTTGCCTTGAAATTTTTGAATTTTACAATTTCTCATGTATTTTTTTTCTTGAATTTCATTCATATACGTCAAAATTAATTTAGTTTAGCATTTTATCTGTTTATCTTTTCACTATTTTGAAATAAATGACCGTATCAGCATTCGGTTGCGTCATGACGTCACGGCGCACGCAACAGTGCCATTTTGTCGTGATGTCATTGTGTCACGGCGCCGTCAATTTGCAGTTTTTTTGCATGTCGTGATTTTATGCGCATATAAGCCGTACCCTCGATTCAGTCACCATTTTTCTCCGACAAAAGCGGCTTATATGCGAGTAAATACGGTAATTGTTTGAAATTTGAAATCCTAACTTTCATCTGAAACCCTAATCCTAACACTTTTAACAATTACATTGTCAATTTAATTTAATAAATGCAAAAGACGAACACACATTAACCATATATAATGTCCACATGCCTTTTTAATTCAGAAGTAAACATCTGTTGATCATTTCAACAAAATGTTTTGATTTTCAAGCTTCCAGCAGATCACACATGGAATAAATACTTTTGCAAAAATAGAACACAGTAAAAAAAATGTATCGCAATAGCTTTTACTGGAAAGCGTCCAACTGAGTATATTGTATGTAAAATTATACATGATTTGTTTGGAATGGGAGTGCGCAGTGGAGATTTTTTTTGAGGTTGTGTGGCTCAACAGCTGCTTGTGTGCATTTGAGTGGGAGAACAAAAAAGAAAAGTCTTATGGAGGACAAACAGAGTGACAGATTGAGAACACGTCTCGCACATAGACACGGCCATGCTAGAGAGGGAAAAAATACGACTGAATTATACATGGCGATTTAAAAAGCTTCTCAGGTTCTCCTTTTGAAGACATACTTCCTAAGTGCACATCTTTCCCAACAAGTGTGCAACGAATCCACTCTGGAGACTGTTGCCATGGCGACTCACTGTTGTTGTTGTTTTTTCTGGATGCCTGCGATGGCTCTCGGGTTAGAAAGTGGGTCAGTGATCGGAAGAAATGCTACAAATCGGAGGTGACCGGCCTTTGGAGAATTAGCTTGTAGAAGTTGAGGGTGGAAAGGTTAAACCTTTCATATACACAATTGAGGATTTAAAAAAAAAAACATTTTTGGGTTGAAAAAAATGTTTTCTTGACACTCGTATAGGACATGGGTCTCAATCCTGCGGCACAGGGGCCAATTGGGGCCCACGGCACATTTTAAAACTCCCATTTGACATCCAGTTGTAGTATTTGCGTTGCTTTCAAAAATAATGTATTTACTACAAATAATTGACCTTTATCCATCCATCAGTACCAGTGAGTAACAGGAAAAACTATTGGATGCTATTTTTTTTTTACATTTTTTGAGACGGTAAGACATGTCTCAATTAGGGTTAGGTCATTTTGGTTTTTTATTGATGGGAAATTTAAAAAAATATATATTTTAAATGAATTCATTAATAGAAAGATTGAAGAAAGAAAAATAGTAACTTGAAACGAAATAGGTGAAAAGGCCAGGAAGATAAAACTACAGGTATATATAATTCTAAATCAAACGTATTTTAAAAAACAAATGTAATAAATCAAAATAAATGAAAATTTAATTTCTACTAATGGAAAAGCTTACCGTTTAACCAATGAGCAACGACAAAGCTTAAGTTGATCATTCTCATCCAAACAATTATCTTATCTTTATTTCTAAATATGCCCAATTTAATGAAGTTGAATTCCATTAGAAGAACAAATGGAAAAAAAATCAAAGAGTTGTTGTTGTTGTTGTGGCACGTGCCAGGTCATGTGATAAACATGAGCTGGCGCCCTCCTGAGATCTTAATTAAACGATCTCCTCAACATTAATTCAGCGATCCAACTAGTAAGCGTGTACTTTTACGCTTGGTTGACGACGCGACGGCTAAATTAGTGAACATTTCGGAGGAAAAAGCACCGAAACTCTGTGGGGAAATTGTCATCCATCAGATCTGGTCTTGTTTTTATCCTCTCTATCAGAGCCGATCTACATATTCATATTCAATAACCATGTTTACTTACATGAATATACAATGGCCATGTTTGGAAGACATGTTCTGGAAATTGAATGAAGGCACACCTATGTGCTCATTTATTTAAAGCAGCAGGAAGTGCTTTGTGATGAAAGTGGGGTTTGAGTCAGGGTTTTCTCATCATAATTTGATTCGTTCAAATATTATATATATCACACAAACTGTAAAAATTGCTGCGATGAGCCATCTTGGTCTCAAAATTGATTTAAATTGGATAAATGTGTCGGTATTGCTGTGGCTACGTTATTAGGCATTGATTTATTTATGATCATGTTACTTTTTCTTGCAACTTTGAAAGGTTTAGTTGTAGTCAATTTGCCGCTCTAAATTAAAAAGGTAGTATATTTGTGTGGATTTTTTTCTTTTGGAAGTTTTATTTGAATTTTCATTGTTATTTTTTGACTCTATACTCTAGTGCGACTTCAATATATGTATTTTCTCTTCAGTGTATTTTCTTTGGTTGGTGCGACTTATAGTCCAAAAAATACAATGAGTTAAATGCAAACTTATTCCGATGTCATCCTTTTAAAGATTGTGTGCACTCTGTGTCCCCTTAAAACTGAATAGGCTCCAATATCTGCGTTCTTTTGCGACACGAACTTCAATTTGTGACGCGTTCGTCTTCGTTTGTCTCAACCTCGGGCTCAATCAGTGTCTCAGCTCGGTCTGTGGGTGCCGTGAGTGGGCGTATATGTGTGTGTGACGGGGTGGGTGCTAGGTTGGGGGGCCTGCAACATTTCCATGCCACCTCTGGGGAGTCGCACAGCAATCGCTCTCAGCTAAATGCACTCACATATGAATATTTCAGTACAATTTAATGTTGCAGCTACAGCCCCACTGGAGCAGAGCATCAATTTGTGAACACAGTTCTGCTAAAGTTAAAAGCCGGGCCAGATAATACACTATGAAAGCCACTTTCAATCCAAAGAGACACCCACACACACACACATACACGCACACGAACCCCCCGAAAAAAAGCACTCAGTTGGCCTGCTCCATACAAACTCCTTCAGAGTTATTTTTTGGGAAAGTGGCAGTAGTTTGCCAATATTTGGGAGGATGCGCGGCGAAAAAAGCCGGACAATTTGCCAAGCTTGGACAGTTTTCCCAGAACTTTGTCTGTCAGGCATTTTCCTGCAAACACACACTCTTGCACATGTTTGTGGCGCACCTGCTGTCTTGTTAATAAGATTGATAATGTCTCTTGACACGGCCACACTTCCCGTCAGGTGTGAGAAGACGAGTGACAAACAAAAGACGTGCCACGCTTCATCAATGGACAACCCTAACCAGGCAAAAAAAAACATGGCCGCCCTTATATTGGGCAGTGACAAAATTGTGACTTTTATAAACTAATTTCTGGGGTGTCCAAACTATTTCTCATTCTGGTCAATCAAATTCTCTGGAGGCATTTCCAAATCACTTCCTTATGGTTTTGGGTCATTTCTAACACTTCCTGTTGCTATTTGGGCATTTCTAGGTCACTTCCTGTTGCTATTTGGGCATTTCTAGGTCATTTCCTGTTGCTATTTGGGCATTACTAGGTCAAATCCTGTTGTTATTTGGGTATTTCTAGGCCACTTCCTCTTTATTTAGGCACATTTTCATGTTCGTTGTTTCTATTGATTTAGGCATTTTCAGGATATGTTGATTTCAAGGCCTTTATTAGTCCCTTCCTGTTGATCGTGGGACACTTTAGGTCACTTCGAGTTCATTTGAGGGCATTAGCACATCACTTCCATGTCGTATATGCATACCTGTCAACCTCTGCCGATAACTGCCCTTATAAATGAATATGATTCCCCTTACAAACCCCCAAAAAACCTTACAAACACCGTACGAGTACGGTGTTTGTAAGGTTTTTGGGGGGTTTGTAAGGGGAATCATAATCATTTATAAGGGCAGTTATCGGCAGAGGTTGACAGGTACGTAATATGCAACTTATAGTTCACTTCGTGATTATTTTGTGTAGAAGAAGCTTCCATTGGTTGTGGCAAAATCACAGCTGTTGCTTTTTTGTCTCCCTCGCTAAACATGATGTGAGATGACAGAGTCATAAACATGAAATTAATGCCATCCCTCCCTGTTACCAAACAAACAACAGCTTCGCCACGATGAGTCGGACGGGAATTGCTGAGCGATGGCCTCGTTGTGACGGCTGCAAAGTTTATTCGCGCCGATCGAAGTGACAAAAGCTTCCCGTTGGAGATGCTCAAAAAGTACAAGGCAGGAGCGCCAACCAACAAGACAGCGCATTTGTAAACCAAAGCAGGAGTTTGACAGTTACACTAATAAGGTAATAATGGCCGCCTCCACAATGCAGCCTTGCCCTGAGGTGCCAATCAAAAATTAATCCTAATTATCATGTGAATGCTGCATTAAGTCCGCACGTGTGATGAATTATGAATCGGCAACATGTTTCTCCTTTTACAATGGAATCGGAGGGAGAAGTCAAAAATAAGGATTATTTCACCGGAAATCTTTGCTTGATGATTAGTGTTTACATATTTTGATGCCTGAATGTTGATTTATTCTTATTTAAAATAAGGTAGGTCTTAATGGTAAGATCTTTTCTTCTGTAGTCAATCTTTTTCATGAATGAAATCTTCACCTTCAATTGATTTATATACAAATCTGTCAACTGCTACTTGATTTACTAAAAACACATTAAAATGACTTTTAATGGGTTTTTAGAGATTTTTAGTTCTGAAAAAAAATCTCCTGCATGACCTCCTAATATATTTTTCAAGAAAAAAATACTAGATGTTTACTGTTTTAGAAAAAAATGTTAAATATTAAAACCCACTAGTATATATTATAGCATTTATGCATGAATTATGATTTTTTTTTTACCCTGTTAAGGCATTTATCTCATTGACAGTGCTTGATGTCCAATACATTTTGAATGCAAGAGGACAAATAAGTGATCATCAGAAGGATGTGGACGTCTATCGTCGTCAATGGCAGGTTTGAACACTATGGAAGCGGAAAAAAAATCTACTTTCGAGTGTTACATGCCATCATAAAGAAGGTGCATTTCTGTTTTTATTCATCTTAATTTCATTAATTTCGCTTTTTACAACATTGTTTTAATTCATAACCATTTATAAATTCATTTTAAAATAGTTCAATATTCATCGTTTTTTAAATTATAACAATATTTACCGTATTTTCACGACTATACGGCGCATCGTATTTTTAGCCGCAGTGTCAATAACGAGTGCTATTTCTGTATTTTACACACACAAAGGACGCACCGTTTTTATAGACGCAGCCAGGCATGGCAAAACATACAGCAGCTTAAACATACGGACACACGCTAAAAACATGTTTTTAAAAAGGCAACAGAAGCAAAACTGAGTTCGGTTGTACTGTATTTAGCCATTTTACAATGTACTCACGTCATCATCACCCACAAATCCATCAAAGTCCTCATTTTCTGAGTTTTATACGTTCGTCCAGGCGGCCACAATCCACTCGCAAATAGTAGCTAGCTAGTAGCTAGCGTCCATGCTTTGTAAAGCTGTGTTGATGCCGATCGCCAGGCCACAATCCATTGGGTGTATTGACAAAAGAACTATATATCCCAGCAGTCACTGCACAGTACGTTTTTCTATGGGAAAATAGTAGAGTCGGGGGCTGCTTGCCGTAGTTGTGAGAGCTGTAGAGGATGGTGTACCCTATTAACTGATTTATTTTATTTTATCGTGATAACAATTTTAGTATTGGTCCATATATAAAGCGCACTGGATTATAAGGCGCCCTGTCTATTTTGGAGAAAATTTAAGACTTTTATGTGCGCCTTATAGTCGTGAAAATACGGTAAGTTTTCTTTATTAATAAAAATGAGTCATTTCCACTCTTACGTATTAAAGGTCAACTTTTGAATAGCTGTCCAATGTCAAAAGGGTTAATTAATATTGGTATAAAAATATCCTGCTTTGTAATTTGAACGGTAAAACTTTTCGAGCTATATGACATTCAAAGTCTGCACAAAAATAGTTCATAATCCCTACATAAAAAAACTCACAAGTTTGCCAATGTTTCAACTTTAGTTTCTTGTCTGAAAATCTATTATCAAAATTTACATTAATTTAAACAAATTCCAATCCTTTTATTGTTACCTCCTTCAATGATGCTGCTACAAAAAAAAAAAAAAATTACTACAGCGCACCCAAACAAAGCTGCCACATGTCAGACAGATGAATTAAGAGCAAGGGGGTGGCGTCGGGGGTCATTGGAACCAGCCGAGCCAATCCCTGATGTGTGTGATAATACAATGAAGGCAGACTGCCATCCCAATGTAAAACATTGACGAGACAATGTGGCAGTGCAGGAAAGTTGAGTCAAGTGGCCTGGGACTCTCGCACATCCGATCGAGTCCAGTGCCAAAGTTTAAGTGGCCGATGGGAGCCTCCCATGCATATTTCATGACGTTAATGGCCCATCAAAGCTTGATTAGACATTCTTTTGGGAGAATTGTCATGTGACTTGTCCAGTCAGCCCATTGGATGACGTGTTCACTATCAAAACATAACAATTTTGTGTGACTGTCATTTAGAAATGACAGAGTAGTACTTGCGACTTGACTCTTTCAGTTTCTTTTGTTTTTAGATCATAGCAACAGCAAACTTCATATCTAGTGTTATAATGGCGTTGCACCAATATGAAATAAGTTTATCAATATTGGGGAGTATTAAAAATTAACTTGGCAATTCTGCAATGTACGCTTCGAGTTTCGACTTAGCTAAAATGTCTGCTGTTTATTATCCATTAATGTTAATGGCAGCCCAATGGTTTGGGGAAAAAAAAAGAAAAAAAATATTCTTCCTCTGGCCGAGATACACCCTCTCACCATTTTTTTTTCAAAAAATGTCAAATTAGTTCCGTACCAAAATCAGCCAATACAACACAACCTGGCATTAGAATCGATATCGCGTACACACAAATTAAAGAGTGAATCTGTGTAACTTTTAATTGATATTAGGCACAATTGCAGTGGCACGCCGCAGTCGTCTTAATTAGAGGAAAAGTAGTCATGTTCAGTTATTCCACGCAGCTCCATTGGAATTGGCTGTAGTCCCTCCAATGCATGCAAATTCAATTGTAAGACCATTACAAATGTGAACTGACTAAATGAGACATGACTTAAACACATTACAAGTCTCAGGAAATCCAATTTATTCCACCTTCCCTCACCTGATTCATCCTGAAAGTCTAAATTCATTGGGATACATGCAACTTTTTTACTGTATACTTTTTTAAGATTAATGACCAAGACTGACTTTCCAGAACATAAAGTACACCTGCATTTTTTCCCAGAAATGCCTCCTACTTTTTCTACAACATTAACATTCATTTTAAAATGTGACCAACTTTTTGTGGCAAAATTGATCTGAAGTTCACTAAACATTTCATACATGTAAATACTGTATGCATACTAAATCAAAGTTATTTGTTAGCAAATATACTGTCTTAGAAACACTGCACATTTGACATGTGCATCTAATTCCCACACATTCCTTTTGTATTGCAATAAATATAATTTGATCGCTCATTGCAGAGTAATTTAGCAAAAATAAAAATACTTCAATCCATATTCCGTTCTGTACTACAACATGAAATTATCTCTCGACTTGTAAAAATAGCAACTGAGTCAAGAAAAATGTCATTCAAGAGCATACCACTGTTTGCCAGCCAGATGTCAGCATCCAGCTAAATCTTGAACACTGTAGTTGCCATTCACTCCACTAGATGTCGCTCTTGTGCAAATGAGTAGAGAGTGAGGAGGGGGGTGGGGGGCTAGCATGGACTGTGGGGACATTTAACTGACAAACTAGTCATCTTTTTGACATCGCAATTGCATTTCCTTAATTCAAATGACCTTAAATTCCCCATTTTAATACACACAAGTCCTGCTCAAGGTTAGACCGTCAATTCTGTAAAAAAAAGTCTACTAAAATCATAATAACATGATTCATCGCACGGAGAAATGCAGCATTTTTGAAATGTTGCTAAATATCAATTATATACTGGCTACTATGTGTTTCCCACAACACCATTAATAATTCATTATATGCCTGTATAATGTGCCGACATTAACCGGCATTATCGAATACAATTAATTCCATCCCCCCAAAAATGTGGCATTATTTTAGCTTAACAAATATGTCTGGATTTTGAAGCCACGTGCTCCTTTAACTCACCTGAAAGTAATGAATTTCACCTCCTCACCCCAAAAATAATAATAATAAATAAATCACACTGGTGGGACCTAAACTAAAACCAAGGTCATTTGCATATAACTGCATTGCAAAACAAATAATCATTTCAATATTGCAAACAAAGAAGTTTTAAGGGCCAAAATGAGTGATCATGCAGTGATTGAAATATTATAAAATGTGAAAAAATAATTATAATAGTAAGCATCATGTGGATGACCTACCTCCCAAAAAAAAAAATCAAATTTGTTTAAATATTCGTTTCTAATGTAAGACTAGTAGTTACCATGGTTAAAAATATAAAATTGCTCTTAAGTCTATTTAAAAAAATTACTTATTTATTTTGATGAAAAAAAAGAGTGAAAATGTATGTTTTCAGGCGACTTGGAGGGTCCTTCTCGGACCTGCAGACGTCATGGCTGCAGCGTGTGGGACCCTGCAGCCTCTTGGCTAAAGCCCCCTCCTCCCCCCTTCCTCCCCCACCTCCCCCCCTTCTTCCTCACTCCTCCTCCGCCTCGACGTCCTGCCTGCAGTCACTCGGGGTTTTGGTCCAAGTTGTGCGGGAGGCAGCCGCGTGAAGGGCCGCTCACTCACTCACTCACTCACTCACTTACACACTCCTCACACACCATCTTTTTTTTTTTGCGCCCCTCCAGCTCACCCCTTTAGCCGTCCTGTATGGTGGATATTATTTTCAGCTCTTCTTTCTTGGGTGATATGGGGGATCATTCCAAAAGTAAGTACAAGGGACGCCTTTTATATCTATCTATATGTGTTTTTTTTTTTTTTTAATCAAGAAGCATGGAGCGACATTATTCCAAATGATGCAACAAGGTGTTGCTTTTTAATGCAGTGTGTCTCATTTTAGCTGGTCTACTTGGGATGTGGTGCATGCATAAAAAATGTGCAGATTGCATAGGAATAATAGCAGAGGGTTCCATTATGGAGGAAATCCAATGGAATGAAATGAGTTTGTAAATGATTTTTTTTAATTATTATTATTATTATTATATTTTTGCTAATGTGCTCATGTGCGCTATGTAGAGAAGCCAGGATTCGCCATGTGTGTGGGATGCGGAAGCCAAATCCATGACCAGTACATACTGAGAGTCTCCCCGGACTTGGAGTGGCACGCAGCCTGTCTCAAGTGTGCCGAGTGCAGCCAATACCTGGACGAGAGCTGCACTTGCTTTGTGCGGGACGGCAAAACCTACTGCAAAAGAGATTATGTCAGGTAGTGCAGGGGACGGGGAGAAAAATAATAATAATAATAATAATAATAATAATAATAATAATAATAATAATAATAATAATAATAATAATAATAATAATAATAATAATGTCAGGTATTGCAAGGGAAAAATAAATGATAGTCATAATGTCACGTATTGCAAGGGGAAAAATAAGAATAACAATGTCAGGTAATGAATAATAGTGTCAGCTATTGAATAATCATGTCAGGTATTGCAAGGCAAAAATAAATAGATAAATAATAATAATCATCATAATGTCAGGTATTGCAAGGGAAAAATAAATAGATAAATAATAATAATAGTCATAATTTCAGGTATTGCAAGGAGAAAAATAAGAATAACAATGTCAAGTATTGAATAATAATGTCAGCTATTGAATAATCATGTCAGCTATTATAAGGAGAATAATAATAATAATAATAATAATAGTCAATGTCAGGTACTGCAAGGAGAAGAATAACAATGTCAGGTACTGCAAGGAGAAGAATAACAATGTCAGGTATTGAATAATAATGTCAGGTATTGAATAATAATGTCAGCTATTGAATAATAATGTCAGCTATTGAATAATCACTTCAGGTATTATAAGGAGAAAAATCAGAATAATAATGTCAAGTATTGCTAGGGGTAAATATAAGTATAATAATGTCAGGTATTGGAAGGAGAAAAATAAGAATAATAATGTCAGATATAGCAAGGAGAAAAACAAGAATAATCATGTCAAGTATTGTAAGAAGACAAATAAGAATAATAATGTCAGGTATTGCATAATAATGTCATGTATAGCAAGGGTAAAAAAAACAAGAATAATAATGTCAGATATTGCAAGGGGAAAAAATCATTATCAATAATGCTAGTTATTGCAAGGGGGTAAATTTTAATAATAATGTCAGGTATTCTAAGGGAGAAAGAATAATAATAACAATAATAATAATAATGTCAGGTATTGCATAATAATGTCTGGTATTGCAAGGGGAAAAAAACTAATAATGTCAGGTATTGCAAGAGGTAAAAACAATAATACTAAAAATATCAGGGGGAAAATGATAATAATAATAATGCAATCCTAAGCATCGGTGGTATAGGAAATAAATGGTGGTCTTTTGGTTTTGCCCTCCCCCCACTGCAGGCTTTTCGGCATTAAATGCGCCAAGTGCAATTTGGGCTTCAGCAGCAGCGACTTGGTGATGAGGGCCCGAGAAAACGTCTACCACATCGAGTGCTTCCGCTGCTCGGTTTGCAGCCGTCAGCTGCTGCCCGGCGACGAGTTCTCTCTGCGGGAAGACGAGCTTCTGTGCCGGGCCGACCACGGCTTGCTGCTGGACAGAGCCTCCGCAGGGAGCCCCCTCAGCCCCGGACATAACGTGCATTCCGCCAGAGCCATGCACCTCACAGGTTAGTAAAATCATCATCATTATCAACAATAACATATTCATACATATACATATTTATCTTTTTTTATTTTTTTTTATTTGTATCGTCATTGCGATACAGGGACTTGCTTTAAATACAGAATGTACTTACAATGTACATAAGCTAAAGTACTTCGCAAAAATAATTATGTGATCAGTAAATAGATTTATTGTTATGAACGTGCCACGTGTTACAAATTAAAACCATACGTTTAAAAGGCACATAAAAATGATGTGCATCAAAACAGCGTTTTTCATAGTTAAAGGGGAAGACTGGAATAAAATTGGTATGAATTTAATGTTATGTTAAATGAATGTTGTTTTAATTAGATGCAGACGAGTGGTAGTTTTAAAATGATTCTTTTTTAAAAGATTATATTAAAATAAAAAGACAATTACTTATGGGTAGAAAATATGATTTGAATCGAAAAGTGTATCATTAAAATAAGACCGTTTTAGCTATGGTTATAAGTTCGTTAAGAATAACTTTTAATGTATAAGGCCAATTTAGCGACTTATTTTTTAGATGGTAAATTGTAGCAGAAAACAATATTAAGAACAGCAATGTGACAATTATAGATGAATAATGGATAAAGACGTGTAGTATTCGTCAGACTTTGTTGGCGTGCAGGCTAAATTGTTGCAATTGATCCCATTAAGGTGAACCTGCTGTACGGCTGTCATTATCTCAATAAGCTGCAATTACGTGTGAGTGTGTGTTAACATGTGTGTGTTAACGTGTGTTAACGTGTGTGTGTGTGCACGTGCATAAGAACGAGGGAGAGAGGTAGCAGAGAATCTTCGTGTGTATTTGTTGGTGTGTAAACTGTAAACGTCAACATTTTTAAATATAATAGATAATACATCAGTGCGTTTTTATCCCTCTTATGGCTAAATTTAGATGCTAACATGTTTTTCCTAATTTAAATAAGACTCATAAATAGACATCTGCACAATAATATCAAAGGTAATATTTATAACAAAAATATTATATTTATAATATACTAATATGATGACTGCAATATTATTTTCGAGCAGAACACGCCTTTATTCTTTGGCAAGATTTTAAAATAAAGGAGTGATTTTTTATTTTTCAACTTGACAGATGCATGTTTACATATAGTTCTTTTTGATAACAGTAACTGTCTTTTAAAATGCCATTTTAAAGACAAAAGACCAACAACAAACCTATTTTCAACCTTATATATATATATATATATATATATATATATGATGTTCAACCTAATATATATATATATGATGTTCAACCTAATATATATATATATATATATATATATAATTTGATTTTCCACCTAAAAAATACGCATGATTAAAAAGTATATAATTTAAAAATATATGCATATAATTTTCATTAGTTTTTTGGATATATTATTTGATTTTCAACCTAAAAAAATATGTATTTGATAAAAAAATTATGTAATTAAAAAAAATATATGTACATAATTTTTATTTGTGTTTGGAGGTTGAACACAGGTTTGTATGTGTGTGTATGTGTATATATATATATATATATATATATATATATATATATATATATATATATATATATATATATATATATATATATATATATATATATATATATATATATATATATATATATATATATATATATATATATATATATATATATAGGTATATATATAGGTATATATATATATTTTTTGCAAATATGCATGTTTGGATCCTTTGCAATTGTAAATCGTCTTTAGGATGAAATTCATCAGTGGGTGGGTGACTGTTTCCTCGGCAATTGGCGACCAGTCCGGGTGAATCATTTTTCTTTTTGCGTTTGTCCTTGGTCCGGGCAGAGCCGGTGACGACGGTGCGTCAGGCCCCGCATCGCAACCACGCGCACAAGCAGTCGGAGAAGACGACGCGCGTGCGCACGGTGCTTAATGAGAAGCAATTGCACACGCTGCGGACGTGCTACAACGCCAACCCGCGGCCCGACGCCCTGATGAAGGAGCAGCTGGTGGAGATGACGGGCTTGAGCCCCAGGGTCATCCGCGTGTGGTTCCAGAACAAGCGCTGCAAGGACAAAAAGAAGTCAATACTCATCAAGCAGCTCCAACAGCAGCAGCACAGTGATAAGACTGTAAGCATCTTCGTAAGTCCAACAACTCTCCCTTACTTTTTATTGCATGCTTTGCTTTCTTGTGTCTTTTTACATATTTTCCTCTCACGTGAACAACAATTCCACCACAGCCAACGTCTATATGCGGAATAGAAAAATGAATTTTCATAATTACACAGGACATATAGCTGAATATAGAAATATTGCAAAAGTATACTGAAGGAAATGCTCATTTTTTTGGGTCTGGATGAACAAATAAGATAGCTGGACATTCTTTCATTCTATTTTAAAGTGGGAAGATTTGAAAATATGAGGGTGGCGTTTGATTTTTCAACTTGACACATGCAGAAGTTTTTTTCCATAACAGTAATTGTCTTTTCAAATGACATTTGAAAGATGAATTATCGATGATTCAAGCCTATTTGGCCAAACGTATCCTATTTAAGACATGACATTTGAGCAGTGGTATTTCTTTTTCCTGATAAAAATTGGCATCAGATGAATATGATACAAATTCACGAGAAATTACATTTGAAATTTTGTCGTCTTTTTGCTCCGAGGCACCATTGTATCTTCCTATCAATTATTTTTAAAGGGTTTTAATCATATACACATAATTTCTTACTACAATATATTTTAGCTTTAATCAATTGACCAATATTTAAAAATGATCAATGAGTAAAAACTAAATTATTTTAATTCAAACAACTACATTTATACAACAAAATTATAGGACTCTTGTATGTTTTAGAACAAAATTAAAGAATGGAATGGATGGCTGTACTTTTTATCCAATGCAAAAGTTCAATTAAGGTCACGCTATTGTGAATTTACTAATACTTGCATGAGAGGCAATTAACACATGTCATAAATAATACCTGACGTTATTAATATGGCTGAAGGGTGGATTCATGTCCACAGGTTGAAACGTGTGTGTGTGTGAATCCTGCTTTGTTTATCTTGCGATTGTCTGGCGTCCACTCCCCACCGATACCACAATGTATTTATAATCCCCCTAAATTTAATAATAAACACAATACGTGTTGGTTATACCTGGACACACTCTTTTATTTTGTCTTGTACAAATGTTGGTAATGTTGAGTGTGAGCCGCTTTTCCACTGGTGGAATTTCCACAACAATTTGTTGATCGGTCGCTACAAGTACAAGTGGACGACTTGTGAATGACCAAAACGTGGGTGTGAAGCTTAACACCCACTTGTGTCGCCGAAAGCAATTGTCGTGAGCATGTAGCTATTTTGTATGTCACCAAAATGCTGGAGCTGATTTCATTGAATTACCCCATTGGATGCTGTGTGGAAATTGTGTGTTAATATTCTACTTTGCTGTCTTCTGGGTCAATATCATGATGAAGTGTCTTTGATGTGGTCAGTCGTTATGAATGTGGAGCTTTAACGCTCGAGTCTTGGATTGGATTGGATTGGATAACTTTATTCATCCCGTATTCGGGAAATTTCGTTGTTCCAGTGGCAAGAGGGTGAGGATGCAGGAATAGGAAAGGCATTTTAGACATAAATAGATAGGTAATAGATAGGTAATAAGTAGGTCAAGAAATAAATACATGAATAAATATATAATCAAATAAGCGTGTTGCTTAGGACATATATACATACATACATACACATAAATGTACATGCATGCATACGGTAGGTCTTAACACAAAGCCATTTTTTTGTTAAAGAGCCTGACAGCTGATGGGAGGAAGGATCTGCGGAAGCGCTCCCTCCTGCAATGAGGGTGCCGCAGTCTATTGCTAAAGGAGCTTCGGAGGGACTCCACAGACTCATGCAGGGGGTGGGAGGTGCTGTCCATGATGGACATCATCCTGGTCAGCATCCTCCGCTCTCCCACTTCCTCCACAGAGTCCAAAGGACAGCCCAGAACAGAGCTGGCCCTCCTGACCAGCTTATTCAGCCTGTTCCTGTCCCTCTCCGTGCTCCCGGGGGAGAGGGACACTTCTTGGGAGAAGTGGTGAAATATTTGCAAATTTTGAAGTAGAATAGTTAACTTGAAGTGTGTTTTCTTGATTTCATACGAGAGAATGGAACCCCAAACTAGAGTCTGGCCTGTCATTTTGGGCTAACCGCTGCTTTGAGGTGCCCTCTGATGTTTTTAGTCACTTTAAAGTAGTATTTTCTCTTCTCTCTCATCGTCAACATTCGCTTGATATAAAATCTTAACAAAATTTGATCTATATTTGTTAAACAAACAGTACATCGTCAGCTTGTTCATTGAATCCTGTTGTGAAGTGAAGGTTCAACACGAGCTGACAAAAAACACCAAAACAAAAAAAACACAAACATATTGGATTGGATTGGATAACTTTATTCATCCCGTATTCAGGATATTTCATTGTGACAGTAGCAAGAAAAGGCATAGTTATAAGTTAGACAGTACAGTCGCAAAGGCCGCAGAACAACAAAGCAAAAGCACAAAGTACAAAGCAAATCAAAGTAAATGGGATCATTAAGAATGCCAAAAAATATTCACCCTGTCAGCAAACACATTGACGGCTAACTGTTACCTTAAACCAGGGGTGTCGAACACACGGCCCCCGGGCCACAAGCGACACATTTCTGTAATCTCTGATAAAAGTGCAAAAATATATTGAATGCTACTCATTTCTAAACCTTTGTCAGAACCTGCAGGGACTAACGGGAACACCTCTGGTGGCCGGGAGTCCAATTCGACATGAGAGCACAGTTCAGGGCAACCCAGTGGAGGTGCAGACCTATCAGCCGCCATGGAAAGCGCTGAGTGAGTTTGCGCTACAGAGTGACCTGGACCAGCCTGCCTTTCAACAACTGGTAGGTCTTGCTGTCTGGTTTCCTAGCTAACACACACACACACTGCGAAAAACGGGGGAGTATGTGAAAATATGTTGGCAGTAGTGCCCCGACTTTTGCTAAAGCCTAAAAACCGCGATAGATGAAAATTCGCGAAAAAACGGTGTTTTACTGCAAAAATATTTGAGCAATAATCCCCCGCCGTTCGCTGTGGCCCGCAAAATACACAAAAGCCGTGATAGATGAAAAATTTGAAGGAATGCAAAAAACGCATAGTGTAAAAAACCTGCAGGAATCGTGAAAAATATTTTCGCAGTAGTCCCCTGACTTTTGCTGTGACCCGCAAAAAACGCAAAAACCACAATGTGTAAAATAATGTAAAAAATCAGGGAATATTGCTAAAAATATTTCTCCAGTAATCCCCCGACATTTGCTGTGACTCGCAGAATAAAAAAAAGGCAAAAACCGCGATGTGTAAAAAAACGCCAAATTGGGGAAATACTGCAAAAAGTATTTCTGCAGTAGTCCCCCAACTTTCGCTTACTATAATAGTCATCTTTTTTTTTTTAGAAAAAAGCCTTACTATACATGGTCATTTTATTTTTTTAAAAGCCCTACTATACATGGTCATTTTTATGAAAAAAAGGCATACTATGTATATATTTTTAAAAGCCTCACTATCCATGGTCATTTTTTTTAGGAAAAAAACCCTTACCGTATTTTGCTGTTTAATATGTTGCATGTTCTCCCCAATACTCTAAATTGCCCCCAGGTGTGAGTGTGAGCTTTACTAAACATTGTCTTTTTTTATGAAAAAAAAGCCATAGTATACAAGGTCTTTATTAAAGATAGAAAGCCCTTGAACTTTATCCACGGCACTTGTCAACGAACAAACAAATTAAAATTAACTTGGATAAATATATACAGACACTCAACGTTTAATGTAACTTCACACAAAACTGTTTGCTGTTGTATTCCCTTCAAAATATTCCGAAAATGATGCACACAAATGTCCTCACAATAGGATAACACACGACCACTTGCCAACGAGAAGTAGTCTTGAATTAGCGATCGCTCTGCCAACGGGAGCTAACATGCTAAAGTGGGGAAACAAGAAATGCAACCTCCTACCCACGTATTGATTGTGGGTAATGTAGTTGTATTCTGAGAAAGGGTGCAATTGGCAATCGGTGTTGTGTGCACGAGTATCCTTCATTACCCAGAAAGCCCTCTTTTTGCCCACGCATGCGCGTTGTGCGTTTCCTGGTCCATGTGTAGGCGAAAGAAACCGTTCAGTGCTCGTAGATATCTGTAATGCACGAAAGAGATGCCTCAAAAAAAGACAGTGCGCTACAATGATCAACAGCGTCTCATGTCATGGCCACCTGGCTTGGTTGCATCTCGAAATTTTGATCGTATCGCGGGCGAATTATTCGATCGAAATTTTTGTCGTACCACGAGCATGTCGTACCATGAACTGATTGTAGGTCGATGTACCACTGTATAGTAATGATTTTTTTTCGTAAAAAAACGACATAGTATAGTAAAGCTTTTTTCTTTAAAAAAACATAGTATTTGGTCACAAAGGCCTTACTATACATCGTTTTTTTTACGAAAAAAGCCTTACTATACTATGTCGTTTTTTAAAGAAAAAAGCCTTACTGTACTATGTTGTTTTTTAAAGAAAAATCCTTAATATACTATGTCGTTATTATAAGAAAAAAGCATTACTATACTATGTAGTTTTTTAAAGAAAAAAAGCCTTATTATACTATGTCGTTTTTTTTTGCGAAAAAAGCCTTACTATACAATGTCATTTTTTAAAATAAAAAAACCTTGCTATACTATGTCGGTTTTTTTTACAAAAAAGCTTTACTATACAATGTCATTTTTACAAGAAAAAAGCCTAACTATACTATGTCGTTTTTTTTAAGAAAAAAGCCTAACTATACTATCGTTTTTATAAGAAAAAAGGCTTACTATAACTTTTCGTTTTTAAAGAAAAAAGCCTAACTATACTATGTCGTTATTATAAGAAAAAAGCCTTACTTTACTATGTCGTTTTTATAAGAAAAAAGCCTTACTATACTATGTCGTTTTTTAAAGAAAAAAGCCTTACTATACTATGTTGTTCTTTTAAAGAAAAAAGCCTTACTATATATACTATGTCGTTTTTATAAGAAAAAAGCCTTACTATACTGTGTCGTTTTTTAAAGAAAAAAGCCTAAATATACTGTCTTTTTTATAAGAAAAAAGCCTTACTATACAATGTCGTTTTTTAAGAAAAAAGCCTTACTATACCTTGTCGTTTTTTAAAGAAAAAAGCCTTACTATACTATGTCGTTTATTTACGAAAAAAAGCCTTACTATACTATGTAGTTTTTTAAAGAAAAAAAGCCTTACTATACTATGTCGTTTTTTTTACGAAAAAAAGACTTACTATACAATGTCATTTTTTAAAATAAAAAAAACCCTTGCTATACTATGTCGTTTTTTAACAAAAAAGCTTTACTATACTATGTCGTTTTTATAAGAAAAAAGCCTAACTATACTATGTCGTTTTTATAAGAAAAAAGCCTTATTATACTATGTCGTTTTTATAAGAAAAAAAGCCTTACTATACTATGTCGTTTTTTAAAGAAAAAAGCCTTACTATACTATGTCGTTTTTATAAGAAAAAAGCCTTACTATACTATGTGTTTAACTTCCAATCACATCATTTCAGAAGTCACTGTGGTCCAGTGGCAAAGACAATGGGTCAGAACTTCAGGTGGACTCAAGTTCAAATCAGGAATGAGTTCAATTCCACTCTTTGCAATTCTCAAATTGTTTATTGAGGTAATGAAAAGGATAGATATAACTTCCAATCACATCATTTCAGAAGTCACTGTGGTCCAGTGGCAAAGACAATGGGTCAGAACTTCAGGTGGACTCAAGTTCAAATCAGGAATGAGTTTGATTCCACTCTTTGCAATTCTCAAATTGTTTATTGAGGTAATGAAAAGGATAGATATAACTTCCAATCACATCATTTCAGAAGTCACTGTGGTCCAGTGGCAAAGACAATGGGTCAGAACTTCAGGTGGACTCAAGTTCAAATCAGGAGTGAGTTCAAGTCCACTCTTTGCAATTCTCAAATTGTTTATTTGGTAATGAAAAGGATAAATATAACTTCCAATCATGTATAGGCGGGCCGCCTCGTGGTGTAGTGGGTAAGTCACCTGCCTGCGACGTGGGTGTCGAGGGTTCACGTCCCGGTGTCGCCAGTCAACGACTGTATGGTGTCGGCAGTCGGCCGAAGGCCGACTGTCGAACACCACCAGGAACCCCCCCCTCCCAACTGTCTTCCGGTCAGCCGAAGGCTGACCGGAAATATTGTTTTGCTGAAAAAAATGACTAAGTCTTTATTTAAATGAAAAAAGGATTACCCATTTACTGAACTACTAGTGTAGTGATTAGTCAAACGAGAGCGGGATTCGAACCCCATCTCCCAAATGGCAGTCAAATCCACTAACTTGAGGTCTGTCTGACCCATTGTCTTTGCCACTGGACCACAGTGACTTCTGAAATGAGATGATTGGAAGTTATATTTATCATTTTCATCACCTCAATAAACAATTTGAGATTTGCAAAGAGTGGACTTGAACTCACTCCAGATTTGAACTTGTGTCCAACTTCAATTTCAACCCATTGTTCTTGCCACTGGACCACAGTGTCTTCTGAAATGATGTGATTGGAAGTTATATTTATCCTTTTAATTACCTCAATAAACAATTTGAGAATTGCAAAGAGTGGAATCAAACTCACTTCTGATTTGAACTTGAGTCCACCTGAAGTTCTGACCCATTGTCTTTGCCACTGCACCACTGTAAAGTTGGAAGTTGTATTTATCCTTTTCATTACCTCAATAAACAATTTGAGAATTGCAACGAGTGGAATTGAACTCACTCCTGATTCCCGCCTCATGTTCTGATGATCAATGATTTTGCCAGTGGACCACAGCAACAACTAGAAGGTGAAGAATCAGAAGTCAGATTTATTCTCCGACTCTCTTAGCCTTACTTGCTGTCATTTTTTAAAGAAAAAAAGCCTTACTATACTATGTCGTTTTTTAAGAAAAGAAGCCTTACTATACAATATCGTTTTTTAAGAAAAAAAGGCTTCCTCTACTATGTCGTATTTCAAGAAAAAAAGCCATGCTATACTATGTCGTTTTTTAGGAAAAAAAAGCCTTACTATACTATCTCGTTTTTTAAAGGAAAAAAGCCATACTATACTATGTCGTTTTTTAGGGGGGAAAGGCATACTATACTATGTCGTTTTTTAGGGAAAAAGCCTTCCTCGACTATGTCGTTTTTCAAGAAAAAAAGCCATACTATACGATGTCGTTTTTTAAGAAAAAAAGCCTTACTATACCTTGTCGTTTTTTAAAGAAAAAAGCCTTACTATACTATGTCGTTTATTTACGAAAAAAAGCCTTACTATACTATATAGTTTTTTTTACGCAAAAAAGACTTACTATACAATGTCATTTTTTAAAATAAAAAAGCCTTGCTATACTATGTCGTTTTTTAACAAAAAAGCTTTACTATACTATGTCGTTTTTATAAGAAAAAAGCCTTACTATACTATGTCGTTTTTTAGGGGGGAAAGCCATACTATACTATGTCGTTTTTTAGGGAAAAAGCCTTCCTCTACTATGTCGTTTTTCAAGAAAAAAAAGCCATGTCGTTTTTTTAGGGGAAAAAAGCCATGCTATACTATGTCGTTTTTTTAGGAAAAAAAGCCTTACTATACTATGTCGTTTTTTAAGAAAAAAAGCCTTACTATACTATGTCGTTTTTTAAAGAAAAAAGCCTTACTATACTATGTCGTTTTTTAAAGAAAAAAGCCTTACTATACTATGTCGTTTTTTAAAGAAAAAAGCCTTACTATACTATGTCGTTTTTCAAGAAAAAAAGCCATACTATACTATGTCGTTTTTTAAGAAAAAAAGCCTTACTATACTATGTCGTTTTTCAAGAAAAAAAGCCATACTATACTATGTCGTTTTTTAAGAAAAAAAGCCTTACTATACTATGTCGTTTTTTAAGAAAAAAAGCCATACTATACTATGTCGTTTTTTAAAGGAAAAAAGCCATACTATACTATGTCGTTTTTTAGGGGGGAAAGCCATACTATACTATGTCGTTTTTTAGGGAAAAAGCCTTCCTCTACTATGTCGTTTTTCAAGAAAAAAAAGCCATGTCGTTTTTTTAGGGGAAAAAAGCCATGCTATACTATGTCGTTTTTTTAGGAAAAAAAGCCTTACTATACTATGTCGTTTTTTAAGAAAAAAAGCCTTACTATACATGGTCTTTTTTAAACAAAAAAGCCTTACTATACATGGTCATTTTTTAAGAAAAAAGCCTTACTATACATGGTCTTTTTTGTAAATAAAAAGCCTTACTATACTATGTCGTTTTTAAAGACAAAAAAGCCTTACTATACTGTGTCGTTTTTTAAAGAAAAAAGCCTTACTATACCTTGTCGTTTTTTAAAGAAAAAAGCCTTACTATACTATGTCGTTTATTTACGAAAAAAAGCCTTACTATACTATATAGTTTTTTTTACGCAAAAAAGACTTAGTATACAATGTCATTTTTTTAAATAAAAAAGCCTTGCTATACTATGTCGTTTTTTAACAAAAAAGCTTTACTATACTATGTCGTTTTTATAAGAAAAAAGCCTTACTATACTATGTCGTTTTTTAAAGAAAAAAGCCTTACTATACTATGTCGTTTTTTAAAGAAAAAAGCCTTACTATACTATGTCGTTTTTTAAAGAAAAAAGCCTTACTATACTATGTCGTTTTTCAAGAAAAAAAGCCATACTATACTATGTCGTTTTTATAAGAAAAAAAGCCTTACTATACTATGTCGTTTTTTAAAGAAAAAAGCCTTACTATACTATGTCGTTTTTTAAAGAAAAAAGCCTTACTATACTATGTCGTTTTTTAAAGAAAAAAGCCTTACTATACTATGTCGTTTTTTAAAGAAAAAAGCCTTACTATATTATGTTGTTTTTTAAAGAAATAAGCCTTACTATACTATGTCGTTTTTTAGGGGGAAAAGCCATACTATACTATGTCGTTTTTTAGAGAAAAAGCCTTCCTCTACTATGTCGTTTTTCAAGAAAAAAAGCCATGTCGTTTTTTTAGGGGAAAAAAGCCATACTATACTATGTCGTTTTTTAAGAAAAAAAGCCTTACTATACATGGTCTTTTTTAAACTAAAAAGCCTTACTATACATGGTCATTTTTTAAGAAAAAAGCCTTAATATACATGGTCTTTTTTGTAAATAAAAAGCCTTACTATACTATGTCGTTTTTAAAGACAAAAAAGCCTTACTATACTGTGTCGTTTTTTAAAGAAAAAAGCCTTACTATACCTTGTCGTTTTTTAAAGAAAAAAGCCTTACTATACTATGTCGTTTATTTACGAAAAAAAGCCTTACTATACTATATAGTTTTTTTTACGCAAAAAAGACTTACTATACAATGTCATTTTTTAAAATAAAAAAGCCTTGCTATACTATGTCGTTTTTTAACAAAAAAGCTTTACTATACTATGTCGTTTTTATAAGAAAAAAGCCTTACTATACTATGTCGTTTTTATAAGAAAAAAAGCCTTACTATACTATGTCGTTTTTTAAAGAAAAAAGCCTTACTATACTATGTCGTTTTTTAAAGAAAAAAGCCTTACTATACTATGTCGTTTTTTAAAGAAAAAAGCCTTACTATACTATGTCGTTTTTCAAGAAAAAAAGCCATACTATACTATGTCGTTTTTTAAGAAAAAAAGCCTTACTATACTATGTCGTTTTTTAAGAAAAAAAGCCATACTATACTATGTCGTTTTTTAAAGGAAAAAAGCCATACTATACTATGTCGTTTTTTAGGGGGAAAAGCCATACTATACTATGTCGTTTTTTAGGGAAAAAGCCTTCCTCTACTATGTCGTTTTTCAAGAAAAAAAGCCATGTCGTTTTTTTAGGGGAAAAAAGCCATACTATACTATGTCGTTTTTTAGGAAAAAAAGCCTTACTATACTATGTCGTTTTTTAAGAAAAAAAGCCTTACTATACATGGTCTTTTTTAAACTAAAAAGCCTTACTATACATGGTCATTTTTTAAGAAAAAAGCCTTATTATACATGGTCTTTTTTGTAAATAAAAAGCCTTACTATACTATGTCGTTTTTAAAGACAAAAAAGCCTTACTATACTGTGTCGTTTTTTAAAGAAAAAAGCCTTACTATACCTTGTCGTTTTTTAAAGAAAAAAGCCTTACTATACTATGTCGTTTATTTACAAAAAAAAGCCTTACTATACTATATAGTTTTTTTACGCAAAAAAGACTTACTATACAATGTCATTTTTTAAAATAAAAAAGCCTTGCTATACTATGTCGTTTTTTAACAAAAAAGCTTTACTATACTATGTCGTTTTTATAAGAAAAAAGCCTTACTATACTATGTCGTTTTTATAAGAAAAAAAGCCTTACTATACTATGTCGTTTTTTAAAGAAAAAAGCCTTACTATACTATGTCGTTTTTTAAAGAAAAAAGCCTTACTATACTATGTCGTTTTTTAAAGAAAAAAGCCTTACTATACTATGTCGTTTTTCAAGAAAAAAAGCCATACTATACTATATAGTTTTTTTTACGCAAAAAAGACTTACTATACAATGTCATTTTTTAAAATAAAAAAGCCTTGCTATACTATGTCGTTTTTTAACAAAAAAGCTTTACTATACTATGTCGTTTTTATAAGAAAAAAAGCCTTACTATACTATGTCGTTTTTTAAAGAAAAAAGCCTTACTATACTATGTCGTTTTTTAAAGAAAAAAGCCTTACTATACTATGTCGTTTTTTAAAGAAAAAAGCCTTACTATACTATGTTGTTTTTTAAAGAAATAAGCCTTACTATACTATGTCGTTTTTTTAGGAAAAAAAGCCTTACTATACTATGTCGTTTTTTAAGAAAAAAAGCCTTACTATACATGGTCTTTTTTAAACTAAAAAGCCTTACTATACATGGTCATTTTTTAAGAAAAAAGCCTCACTATACATGGTCTTTTTTGTAAATAAAAAGCCTTACTATACTATGTCGTTTTTAAAGACAAAAAAGCCTTACTATACTGTGTCGTTTTTTAAAGAAAAAAGCCTTACTATACCTTGTCGTTTTTTAAAGAAAAAAGCCTTACTATACTATGTCGTTTATTTACGAAAAAAAGCCTTACTATACTATATAGTTTTTTTTACGCAAAAAAGACTTACTATACAATGTCATTTTTTAAAATAAAAAAGCCTTGCTATACTATGTCGTTTTTTAACAAAAAAGCTTTACTATACTATGTCGTTTTTATAAGAAAAAAGCCTTACTATACTATGTCGTTTTTATAAGAAAAAAAGCCTTACTATACTATGTCGTTTTTTAAAGAAAAAAGCCTTACTATACTATGTCGTTTTTTAAAGAAAAAAGCCTTACTATACTATGTCGTTTTTCAAGAAAAAAAGCCATACTATACTATGTCGTTTTTTAAGAAAAAAAGCCTTACTATACTATGTCGTTTTTTAAGAAAAAAAGCCATACTATACTATGTCGTTTTTTAAAGGAAAAAAGCCATACTATACTATGTCGTTTTTTAGGGGGAAAAGCCATACTATACTATGTCGTTTTTTAGGGAAAAAGCCTTCCTCTACTATGTCGTTTTTCAAGAAAAAAAGCCATGTCGTTTTTTTAGGGGAAAAAAGCCATGCTATACTATGTCGTTTTTTTTAGGAAAAAAAGCCTTACTATACTATGTCGTTTTTTAAGAAAAAAAGCCTTACTATACATGGTCTTTTTTAAACAAAAAAGCCTTACTATACATGGTCATTTTTTAAGAAAAAAGCCTTACTATACATGGTCTTTTTTGTAAATAAAAAGCCTTACTATACTATGTCGTTTTTAAAGACAAAAAAGCCTTACTATACTGTGTCGTTTTTTAAAGAAAAAAGCCTTACTATACCTTGTCATTTTTTAAAGAAAAAAGCCTTACTATACTGTGTCGTTTTTTAAAGAAAAAAGCCTTACTATACCTTGTCGTTTTTTAAAGAAAAAAGCCTTACTATACTATGTCGTTTATTTACGAAAAAGAGCCTTACTATACTATATAGTTTTTTTTACGCAAAAAAGACTTACTATACAATGTCATTTTTTAAAATAAAAAAGCCTTGCTATACTATGTCGTTTTTTAACAAAAAAGCTTTACTATACTATGTCGTTTTTATAAGAAAAAAGCCTTACTATACTATGTCGTTTTTATAAGAAAAAAAGCCTTACTATACTATGTCGTTTTTTAAAGAAAAAAGCCTTACTATACTATGTCATTTTTTAAAGAAAAAAGCCTTACTATACTATGTCGTTTTTTAAAGAAAAAAGCCTTACTATACTATGTCGTTTTTCAAGAAAAAAAAGCCATACTATACTATGTCGTTTTTTAAGAAAAAAAGCCTTACTATACTATGTCGTTTTTTAAGAAAAAAAGCCATACTATACTATGTCGTTTTTTAAAGGAAAAAAGCCATACTATACTATGTCGTTTTTTAGGGGGAAAAGCCATACTATACTATGTCGTTTTTTAGGGAAAAAGCCTTCCTCTACTATGTCGTTTTTCAAGAAAAAAAGCCATGTCGTTTTTTTAGGGGAAAAAAGCCATACTATACTATGTCGTTTTTTTAGGAAAAAAAGCCTTACTATACTATATCGTTTTTTAAGAAAAAAAGCCTTACTATACATGGTCTTTTTTAAACTAAAAAGCCTTACTATACATGGTCATTTTTTAAGAAAAAAGCCTTACTATACATGGTCTTTTTTGAAAATAAAAAGCCTTACTATACTATGTCGTTTTTAAAGACAAAAAGCCTTACTATACTGTGTCGTTTTTTAAAGAAAAAAGCCTTACTATACCTTGTCGTTTTTTAAAGAAAAAAGCCTTACTATACTATGTCGTTTATTTACGAAAAAAAGCCTTACTATACTATATAGTTTTTTTTACGCAAAAAAGACTTACTATACAATGTCATTTTTTAAAATAAAAAAGCCTTGCTATACTATGTCGTTTTTTAACAAAAAAGCTTTACCATACTATGTCGTTTTTATAAGAAAAAAGCCTTACTATACTATGTCGTTTTTATAAGAAAAAAGCCTTACTATACTATGTCGTTTTTATAAGAAAAAAAGCCTTACTATACTATGTCGTTTTTTAAAGAAAAAAGCCTTACTATACTATGTCGTTTTTTAAAGAAAAAAGCCTTACTATACTATGTCGTTTTTATAAGAAAAAAAGCCTTACTATACTATGTCGTTTTTTAAAGAAAAAAGCCTTACTATACTATGTCGTTTTTTAAAGAAAAAAGCCTTACTATACTATGTCGTTTTTTAAAGAAAAAAGCCTTACTATACTATGTCGTTTTTCAAGAAAAAAAGCCATACTATACTATGTCGTTTTTTAAGAAAAAAAAAAGCCTTACTATACTATGTCGTTTTTTAAGAAAAAAAGCCATACTATACTATGTCGTTTTTTAAAGGAAAAAAGCCATACTATACTATGTCATTTTTTAGGGGGGAAAGCCATACTATACTATGTCGTTTTTTAGGAAAAAAGCCTTACTATACTATGTCGTTTTTATAAGAAAAAAAGCCTTACTATACTATGTCGTTTTTTAAAGAAAAAAGCCTTACTATACTATGTCGTTTTTTAAAGAAAAAAGCCTTACTATACTATGTCGTTTTTTAAAGAAAAAAGCCTTACTATACTATGTCGTCTTTATAAGAAAAAAGCCTTACTATACCTTGTCGTTTTTAAAGAAAAAAGCCTTACTATACCTTGTCGTTTTTTAAGAAAAAAGCCTTACTATACTATGTCGTTTTTATAAGAAAAAAGCCTTACTATACTATGTAGTTTTTTAAAGAAAAAAGCCTTACTATACTATGTCTTTTTTTAATGAAAAAAGCCTTACTATACCTTGTCGTTTTTTAAGAAAACAGCCTTACTATACTATGTCGTTTTTTAAAGAAAAAAGCCTTACTATACTATGTCGTTTTTAAAGAAAAAAGCCTTACTATACTCTGTCGTTTTTATAAGAAAAAAGCCTTACTATACTATGTCATTTTTTAAAGAAAAAAGGCTTACTATACTATGTCTTTTTTAATGAAAAAAGCCTTACTATACTATGTCGTTTTTTAAAGAACAAAGCCTTACTATATATATACTATGTCGTTTTTCTAAGAAAAAAGCCTTACTATACTGTCGTTTTTTAATGAAAAAAGCCTTACTATACTATGTCATTTTTTAAAGAAAAAAGCCTTAATATACTGTCTTTTTTATAAGAAAAAAGCCTTACTATACTATGTCGTTTTTTAAGAAAAAAAGCCTTACTATACCTTGTCGTTTTTTTAAGAAAAAAGCCTTACTGTACTATGTCATTATATTAAGAAAAAAGCCTTACTATACTATGTCGTTTTTAAAGAAAAAAGCCTTACTATACTATGTCGTTTTTTTAAAGAAAAAAGCCTTAATATACTGTCTTTTTTAATAAGAAAAAAGCCTTACTATACTATGTCGTTTTTTAAGAAAAAAAGCCTTACTATACTATGTCGTTTTTTAAGGAAAAAAAGCCTTACTATACTGTATCATTTTTTAAAGAGAAAAGGCTTAATATACTGTCTTTTTTATAAGAAAAAAGCCTTACTATACTATGTCGTTTTTTAAAGAAAAAAGCCTGACTATACTATGTCGTTTTTAAGAAAAAAAAGTCTTACTATACTACGTCATTTTTTTACGAAAAAAGCATTACTATACTATGTCGTTTATTTACGAAAAAAGCCTTACTATACAATGTCATTTTTTAAAATAAAAAAAGCCTTGCTATACTGTGTTTTTTTTTACAAAAAAGCTTTACTATACTATGTCGTTTTTATAAGAAAAAAGCCTAACTATACTGTCGTTTTTTAAAGAAAAAAGCCTTACTATACTATGTCGTTTTTTAAAGAAAAAAGCCTTACTATACTATGTCGTTTTTTAAAGAAAAAGCCTTACTATACTATGTTGTTTTTTAAAGAAATAAGCCTTACTATACTATGTCGTTTTTATAAGAAAAAAGCCTTACTATACTATGTCGTTTTTTAAAGAAAAAAGCCTTACTATACTATGTCGTTTTTTAAAAAGAAAAAAGCCTTACTATACCTTGTCGTTTTTTAAAGAAAAAAGCCTTACTATACCTTGTCATTTTTTAAAGAAAAAAGCCTTACTATACTATGTCGTTTTTATAAGAAAAAAGCCCAACTATACTATGTCGTTCTTTAAAGAAAAAAGCATTACTATACTATGTCGTTTATTTACGAAAAAAGCCTTACTATACTATGTAGTTTTTTAAAGAAAAAAAGCCCTACTATACTATGTCGTTTTTTACGAAAAAAGCCTTACTATACAATGTCATTTTTTAGAATAAAAAAAGCCTTGCTATACTGTGTTTTTTTTTTTACAAAAAAGCTTTACTATAGTATGTCGTTTTTATAAGAAAAAAGCCTAACTCTATGTCGTTTTTTAAAGAAAAAAAGCCTTGCTATACTATGTCGTTTTTTTAAGAAAAAAGCCTTACTATACTATGTTGTTTTTAAAGAAATAAGCCTTACTATACTATGTTGTTTTTTAAAGAAATAAGCCTTACTATACTATGTCGTTTTTATAAGAAAAAAGCCTTACTATACTATGTCGTTTTTTAAAGAAAAAAGCCTTACTATACTATGTCGTTTTTTTAAAGAAAAAAGCCTTACTATACCTTGTCGTTTTTTAAAGAAAAAAGCCTTACTATACCTTGTCGTTTTTTTAAAGAAAAAAGCCTTACTATACTATGTCGTTTTTTAAAGAAAAAAGCCTTACTATACTATGTTGTTTTTTAAAGAAATAAGCCTTACTATACTATGTCGTTTTTATAAGAAAAAAGCCTTACTATACTATGTCGTTTTTTAAAGAAAAAAGCCTTACTATACTATGTCGTTTTTTTAAAAGAAAAAAGCCTTACTATACCTTGTTGTTTTTTAAAGAAAAAAGCCTTACTATACCTTGTCGTTTTTTAAAGAAAAAAACCTTACTATACTATGTCGTTTTTATAAGAAAAAAGCCCAACTATACTATGTCGTTCTTTAAAGAAAAAAGCCTTACTATACTATGTCGTTTTTTAAAGAAAAAAGCCTTACTATACTATGTCGTTTTTATAAGAAAAAAGCCTTACTATACTATGTCGTTTTTTAAAGAAAAAAGCCTTACTATACTGTGTCGTTTTTTAAAGAAAAAAGCCTTAATATACTGTCTTTTTTATAAGAAAAAAGCCTTACTATACTATGTCATTTTTTTAAAGAAAAAAGCCTTACTATACCTTGTCGTTTTTTAAGAAAAAAGCCTTACTATACCATGTCATTATTTTAAGAAAAAAGCCTTACTATACTATGTCGGTTTTATAAGAAAAAGGCCTTACTATACATGTCATTTTTATAAGAAAAAAGCCTTACTATACCTTGTCGTTTTTTAACAAAAAAGCCTTACTATACATGGTCATTTTTTAGAAAAAAAGCCTTACCTTACACAGTCTTTTTTTTTTAGAAAAAAATCCTTATTATACATGGTCTTTTTTTGATGAAAAAAAGCCTTACTATACATGGTCATTTTAAAAAAAAATGCCTAACTGTACATGGTCTTTTTCGATGAAAAAAATCTTACTATTCATGGTCTCTTTTTCGATGAAAAAAATCTTACTATTCATGGTCATTTTTTTGAAAAAAAAAGCTTTACTATACATGTTCATTTTTATGATAAAAAAGCCTTACTATACATGGTCTTTTTTATGAAAAAAAAGCCTTACTCTACATGGTCATGTTTATGAGAAAAAAAGCCTTACTATACATGCTCTCTTTTTCTATGAAAAAAAAGCCTTACTATACATTGTCATTTTTTGATGAAAAAGCCTCACTACACATGGTCTTTTTAAAAAAAAAAAAAAAGTCTTACTATACATGGTCTTTTTCCGATGAAAAAAAGCCTTATTTTACATGTTTTCTTGATGAAAAAAAAGCCTTACTATACATGGCCTTTCTTCTATGAAAAAAAGCCTTACTATGCATGGTCATTTTTTATGAAAATAAAAGCCTTACTATACTATGTCGTTTTTTAATGAAAAAAGCCTTACTATACTATGTCGTTTTTTAAAGAAATAAGCCTTACTATACTATGTTGTTTTTTAAAGAAATAAGCCTTACTATACTATGTCGTTTTTATAAGAAAAAAGCCTTACTATACTATGTCGTTTTTTAAAAAGAAAAAAGCCTTACTATACCATGTCGTTTTTTAAAAAGAAAAAAGCCTTACTATACCTTGTCGTTTTTTAAAGAAAAAAGCCTTACTATACCTTGTCGTTTTTTAAAGAAAAAAGCCTTACTATACTATGTCGTTTTTATAAGAAAAAAGCCCAACTATACTATGTCGTTCTTTAAAGAAAAAAGCATTACTATACTATGTCGTTTATTTACGAAAAAAGCCTTACTATACTATGTAGTTTTTTAAAGAAAAAAAGCCCTACTATACTATGTCGTTTTTTACGAAAAAAGCCTTACTATACAATGTCATTTTTTAGAATAAAAAAAGCCTTGCTATACTGTGTTTTTTTTTTACAAAAAAGCTTTACTATAGTATGTCGTTTTTATAAGAAAAAAGCCTAACTCTATGTCGTTTTTTAAAGAAAAAAAGCCTTGCTATACTATGTCGTTTTTTTAAGAAAAAAGCCTTACTATACTATGTTGTTTTTAAAGAAATAAGCCTTACTATACTATGTTGTTTTTTAAAGAAATAAGCCTTACTATACTATGTCGTTTTTATAAGAAAAAAGCCTTACTATACTATGTCGTTTTTTAAAGAAAAAAGCCTTACTATACTATGTCGTTTTTTTAAAGAAAAAAGCCTTACTATACCTTGTCGTTTTTTAAAGAAAAAAGCCTTACTATACCTTGTCGTTTTTTTAAAGAAAAAAGCCTTACTATACTATGTCGTTTTTTAAAGAAAAAAGCCTTACTATACTATGTTGTTTTTTAAAGAAATAAGCCTTACTATACTATGTCGTTTTTATAAGAAAAAAGCCTTACTATACTATGTCGTTTTTTAAAGAAAAAAGCCTTACTATACTATGTCGTTTTTTTAAAAGAAAAAAGCCTTACTATACCTTGTTGTTTTTTAAAGAAAAAAGCCTTACTATACCTTGTCGTTTTTTAAAGAAAAAAACCTTACTATACTATGTCGTTTTTATAAGAAAAAAGCCCAACTATACTATGTCGTTCTTTAAAGAAAAAAGCCTTACTATACTATGTCGTTTTTTAAAGAAAAAAGCCTTACTATACTATGTCGTTTTTATAAGAAAAAAGCCTTACTATACTATGTCGTTTTTTAAAGAAAAAAGCCTTACTATACTGTGTCGTTTTTTAAAGAAAAAAGCCTTAATATACTGTCTTTTTTATAAGAAAAAAGCCTTACTATACTATGTCATTTTTTTAAAGAAAAAAGCCTTACTATACCTTGTCGTTTTTTAAGAAAAAAGCCTTACTATACCATGTCATTATTTTAAGAAAAAAGCCTTACTATACTATGTCGGTTTTATAAGAAAAAGGCCTTACTATACATGTCATTTTTATAAGAAAAAAGCCTTACTATACCTTGTCGTTTTTTAACAAAAAAGCCTTACTATACATGGTCATTTTTTAGAAAAAAAGCCTTACCTTACACAGTCTTTTTTTTTTAGAAAAAAATCCTTATTATACATGGTCTTTTTTTGATGAAAAAAAGCCTTACTATACATGGTCATTTTAAAAAAAAATGCCTAACTGTACATGGTCTTTTTCGATGAAAAAAATCTTACTATTCATGGTCTCTTTTTCGATGAAAAAAATCTTACTATTCATGGTCATTTTTTAGAAAAAAAAGCTTTACTATACATGTTCATTTTTATGATAAAAAAGCCTTACTATACATGGTCTTTTTTATGAAAAAAAAGCCTTACTCTACATGGTCATGTTTATGAGAAAAAAAAGCCTTACTATACATGCTCTCTTTTTCTATGAAAAAAAAGCCTTACTATACATTGTCATTTTTTGATGAAAAAGCCTCACTACACATGGTCTTTTTTAAAAAAAAAAAAGTCTTACTATACATGGTCTTTTTCCGATGAAAAAAAGCCTTATTTTACATGTTTTCTTTATGAAAAAAAAGCCTTACTATACATGGCCTTTCTTCTATGAAAAAAAGCCTTACTATGCATGGTCATTTTTTATGAAAATAAAAGCCTTACTATACTATGTCGTTTTTTTAAAGAAAAAAGCCTTACTATACTATGTCGTTTTTTAAAGAAAAAGCCTTACTATACTATGTTGTTTTTTAAAGAAATAAGCCTTACTATACTATGTCGTTTTTATAAGAAAAAAGCCTTACTATACTATGTCGTTTTTTAAAGAAAAAAGCCTTACTATACTATGTCGTTTTTTAAAAAGAAAAAAGCCTTACTATACCTTGTCGTTTTTTAAAGAAAAAAGCCTTACTATACCTTGTCGTTTTTTAAAGAAAAAAGCCTTACTATACTATGTCGTTTTTATAAGAAAAAAGCCCAACTATACTATGTCGTTCTTTAAAGAAAAAAGCATTACTATACTATGTCGTTTATTTACGAAAAAAGCCTTACTATACTATGTAGTTTTTTAAAGAAAAAAAGCCCTACTATACTATGTCGTTTTTTACGAAAAAAGCCTTACTATACAATGTCATTTTTTAGAATAAAAAAAGCCTTGCTATACTGTGTTTTTTTTTTACAAAAAAGCTTTACTATAGTATGTCGTTTTTATAAGAAAAAAGCCTAACTCTATGTCGTTTTTTAAAGAAAAAAAGCCTTGCTATACTATGTCGTTTTTTTAAGAAAAAAGCCTTACTATACTATGTTGTTTTTAAAGAAATAAGCCTTACTATACTATGTTGTTTTTTAAAGAAATAAGCCTTACTATACTATGTCGTTTTTATAAGAAAAAAGCCTTACTATACTATGTCGTTTTTTTAAAGAAAAAAGCCTTACTATACCTTGTCGTTTTTTAAAGAAAAAAGCCTTACTATACCTTGTCGTTTTTTTAAAGAAAAAAGCCTTACTATACTATGTCGTTTTTTAAAGAAAAAAGCCTTACTATACTATGTTGTTTTTTAAAGAAATAAGCCTTACTATACTATGTCGTTTTTATAAGAAAAAAGCCTTACTATACTATGTCGTTTTTTAAAGAAAAAAGCCTTACTATACTATGTCGTTTTTTTAAAAGAAAAAAGCCTTACTATACCTTGTCGTTTTTTAAAGAAAAAAGCCTTACTATACCTTGTCGTTTTTTAAAGAAAAAAGCCTTACTATACTATGTCGTTTTTATAAGAAAAAAGCCCAACTATACTATGTCGTTCTTTAAAGAAAAAAGCCTTACTATACTATGTCGTTTTTTAAAGAAAAAAGCCTTACTATACTATGTCGTTTTTATAAGAAAAAAGCCTTACTATACTATGTCGTTTTTTAAAGAAAAAAGCCTTACTATACTGTGTCGTTTTTTAAAGAAAAAAGCCTTAATATACTGTCTTTTTTATAAGAAAAAAGCCTTACTATACTATGTCATTTTTTTAAAGAAAAAAGCCTTACTATACCTTGTCGTTTTTTAAGAAAAAAGCCTTACTATACCATGTCATTATTTTAAGAAAAAAGCCTTACTATACTATGTCGGTTTTATAAGAAAAAGGCCTTACTATACATGTCATTTTTATAAGAAAAAGGCCTTACTATACATGTCATTTTTATAAGAAAAAAGCCTTACTATACCTTGTCGTTTTTTAACAAAAAAGCCTTACTATACATGGTCATTTTTTAGAAAAAAAGCCTTACCTTACACAGTCTTTTTTTTTAGAAAAAAATCCTTATTATACATGGTCTTTTTTTGATGAAAAAAAGCCTTACTATACATGGTCATTTTAAAAAAAAATGCCTAACTGTACATGGTCTTTTTCGATGAAAAAAATCTTACTATTCATGGTCTCTTTTTCGATGAAAAAAATCTTACTATTCATGGTCATTTTTTAGAAAAAAAAGCTTTACTATACATGTTCATTTTTATGATAAAAAAGCCTTACTATACATGGTCTTTTTTATGAAAAAAAAGCCTTACTCTACATGGTCATGTTTATGAGAAAAAAAAGCCTTACTATACATGCTCTCTTTTTCTATGAAAAAAAAGCCTTACTATACATGGTCATTTTTTGATGAAAAAGCCTCACTACACATGGTCTTTTTTTTTAAAAAAAAAAGTCTTACTATACATGGTCTTTTTCCGATGAAAAAAAGCCTTATTTTACATGTTTTCTTTATGAAAAAAAAGCCTTACTATACATGGCCTTTCTTCTATGAAAAAAAGCCTTACTATGCATGGTCATTTTTTATGAAAATAAAAGCCTTACTATACATGGCCATTTTTTTTTTTTAAAATGCCTTACTATACATGGTCTCTTTTTCGATGAAAAAAAAGTCTTACTTTACATGGTCATTTTTTTTAGAAAAAAAGCTTTACTATACATGGTCATTTTTATGAAAAAATGCCTTACTATACATGGTCATTTTTGGGGGGGAAAGCCTTACTATACTTGGTCTTATTTTTTTTTGAAAAATAGCTTTACTATACATGTTCATTTTTATGAAAAAAAGCCTTACTATACATGGTCTTTTTTGGGGGGAAAAGCCTTACTATACATGGTCATTTTTATGAAAAAAAGCCTTACTATACATGGTCTTTTTTCGATGAAAAAAGCCTTACTATACATGGTCGTTTTTCGATGAAAAAAGCCTTACTATACATGGTCTTTTTTATGAAAAAAAGCCTTACTATACATGGTCTTTTTTATGAAAAAAATCCTTACTATACATGGTCATTTTTATGAAAAAAAGCCTTACTATACATGGTCGTTTTTCGATGAAAAAAGCCTCACTACACCATGGTCTTTTTTTGGGGAAAAAAAGCCTCACTATACATCTTCATTTTTTTATGAAAATAAAAGCCTTACTATACATGGTTGTTTTTCGATGAAAAAAGCTTTACTATACATGGTCTTTTTTGGGGGGAAAGCCTTACTATAGGTAGGTCATTTTTTTTAAAACAATGCCTTAGTATACATGGTCATTTTTAGAACAAAAAAGCTTTACTATACATGGTCATTTTTTATGGAAAAAAACCTTACTGTACATGGTCATTTTTTACGAAAATAAAAGCCTTATTATACATGGTCGTTTTTCGATGAAAAAAGCCTCACTATACATGGTCATTTTTATGAAAAAAAAGCCTTACTACACATGGTCTTTCTTTATGAAAAAAAGCCTTACTATACATGGTCATTTTTATGAAAAAAAAGCTTTACTATACATGATCATTTTTCGATGAAAAAAGCCTCACTACACGTCTTTTTTTTTTTTTTTTGAAAAAAAGCCTTACTATACATGGTCTTTTTTCGATGAAAAAAGCCTTACTATACATGGTCATTGTTTTATGCAAATAAAAGCCTTACTATATATGGTCATTTTTTTAAAGAAAAAATGCCTTACTGTACATGGTCATTTTTTACGAAAATCAAAGCCTTATTATACATGGTCGTTTTTCGATGAAAAAAGCCTCACTATACATGGTCATTTTTATGAAAAAAAGCCTTAGTATACATGGTCTTTTTTTTTTGAAAAAATGCCTTACCATACATGGTCTTTTATTATAGAAAAATGCCTTACTATACATGGTCATTTTTATGAAAAAAAAAACCTTACTATACATGGTCTTTTTTCGATGAAAAAAAGCCTTACTATACATGGTCTTTTTTCTATGAAAAAATGCCTTACTATATATGGTCATTTTTATGAAAAAAAAAAGCCTCACTATACATGGTCTTTTTTCGATGAAAAAAGCCTTACTATACATGGTCATTTTTTTTGAAAAAAGCCTTACTATACATGGTCATTTTTGAGAAAAAAAAGCCTTACTATACATGGTCTTTTTTTCTATGAAAAAAAACCATATTATACATGATCATTTTTCGATGAAAAAAGCCTCACTACACGTGGTCTTTTTTTTTTTTTTTTAGAAAAAAAGCCTTACTATACATGGTCTTTTTTCGATGAAAAAAAGCCTTACTATACATGTTCATTTTTATGAAAAAAAGCCTTTCTATACATGGCCTTTCTTCTATGAAAAAAGCCTTACTATACATGGTCATTGTTTTATTCAAATAAAAGCCTTACTATATATGGTCATTTTTTATGAAAATAAAAGCTTTACTATACATGATCAATTTTTTTGAAAAAAAGCCTCACTATACATGTTCATTTTTTAATGAAAATAAAAGCCTTACTATACATGGTCGTTTTTCGATGAAAAAAGCTTTACTATACATGGTATTTTTTGGGGGGAAAAGCCTTACTATACATGGTCATTTTTATGAAAAAAAGCCTTACTATACATGGTCTTTTTTCGATGAAAAAAGCCTTACTATACATGGTCGTTTTTCGATGAAAAAAGCTTTACTATACATGGTCTTTTTTTTTAAAAAAAGCCTTACTATACATGGTCATTTTTATGAAAAAAAGCCTTACTATATATGGTCTTTTTTCGATGAAAAAAAGCCTTACTATACATGGTCTTTTTTTTTTTTTTGAAAAAAATGCCTTACTATACATGGTCTTTTTTCGATGAAAAACAGCCTAGGTCTTTTTTTTTTTGAAAAAAATGCCTTAGTATACATGGTCATTTTTTTTTGAAAAAAAAGCTTTACTATACATGGTCAACTTTTATGAAAAAAAGCCTTACTATACATGGTCTTTTTTTTTTTTTTTAGAAAAAAGCCTTACTATACATGGTCATTTTTTACGAAAATCAAAGCCTTATTATACATGGTCGTTTTTCGATGAAAAAAGCCTCACTATACATGGTCATTTTTATGAAAAAAAAAGCCTTACTATACATGGTCATTTTTTTTTTAAATGCCTTACCATACATGGTCTTTTTTTATAGAAAAATGCCTTACTATACATGGTCATTTTTATGAAAAAAAAACTTACTATACATGGTCTTTTTTCGATGAAAAAAAGCCTTACTATACATGGTCTTTTTTCTATGAAAAAATGCCTTACTATACATGGTCATTTTTATGACGAAAAAAAGCCTTATTATACATGGTCGTTTTTCGATGAAAAAAGCCTCACTATACATGGTCATTTTTATGAAAAAAAAAGCCTTACTATACATGGTCATTTTTTTTTAAATGCCTTACCATACATGGTCTTTTTTTATAGAAAAATGCCTTACTATACATGGTCTTTTTTTATAGAAAAATGCCTTACTATACATGGTCATTTTTATGAAAAAAAACTTACTATACATGGTCTTTTTTCGATGAAAAAAAGCCTTACTATACATGGTCTTTTTTCTATGAAAAAATGCCTTACTATACATGGTCATTTTTATGAAGAAAAAAAGCCTCACTATACATGGTCTTTTTTCGATGAAAAAAAGCCTTACTATACATGGTCATTTTTTTTAAAAAAAGCCTTACTATACATGGTCATTTTTGAGAAAAAAAGCCTTACTATACATGGTCTTTTTTCTATGAAAAAAAAAGCCTTAATTTACATGGTCATCTTTTGAAAATAAAAGCGATAGATTAAAAATCGCGAAAAAAACAGGGTTTTACAGCAAAACTATATTCATAGTCGTCGTTTGCTGTGCCCTTCAAAACCCCTGAAAGCCCAAACACCGCAATAGATGAAAAATCCCGAAAAACCAGGGATTTACGGCAAAAACATTTCCGCAGTGATCCCCCGCCGTTCGCTGTTCAACGCAACATCCGCAAAAGCCCAGAAACCACAAAGGCAAAAAAACAGGTTTTACAACAACAAAAAATGTATCCCCAACAACCCCCGTCATTTGCTGTGCCACGCAAAATCCCGATAGCCAAAAAAACGCAATAGATGAAAAATCGTTAAAAAAAAGGGGTTTTACTGAAAAAATACTTTGGCAACAAACCCCGCAAAATCCAAGAAAGCCCAAAAACCGCAAAGCGTTAAAAAAACGATGATGATTTATTCATGATTTGTTTCCTCTTTCGCTACCATTGATGGTGATAGACGTCCAATTCATTTTTCTTTTCAAATGCTTGAACATCTATCGCCACCAGGGCAGTTAAAGTACAGCATCCATATTTGCTGTAATATTCATTAACCATCTTCCAATGTGCACAGGTGTCTTTCTCAGAGTCAGGCTCTCTGGGCAACTCATCAGGAAGTGACGTCACATCCTTATCATCTCAGTTACCGGACACCCCCAACAGTATGGTACCAAGCCCGGTGGAGACGTGAGACCCGTGACCTCCAGCCAAGACAACCCCACCCCCCCTGCAAATATTGCAGCATGAATGCCGCGCCCTCGTCCTCCGACCAATCATCACCCTCCCCTCCAACCCCATTTGCATGTGAGCAGCTCATCACATCAACCAAAAAAAGGATTTTTCTTCTTTTCTGATTCTTTTGGAGGCGAAGATGGATGACAAACGATGATGTTGCATGAAGAAAGATGTACAGGGACTTTCTATGTGGATATACGCGCAAACTTTCCGTGACGAGACTTGAAACGGGGAACACTGTGGAAACACTTCATGGACTTTTCACATTTCGTTGTGATGGTTTTGTGTCTTTGTTTCCTTTACGTCATTTTTTTTTATACGTTGGACTCTGTCTTAAAAGCGGAGCATGAATGGGAAAAAACTAAACAAGGGAAAAAAAGCAATGTATCAGTGTTGTAAAATACAAGCTTGTTTGAGCTCTTCGATCGAACAAAAGAACTAAATTATTGTTATATTATTATTTATTGTGAGGAAGGCGATTCGTAAAAGGGAATATTATCTGATCTAAATGATAATAATAAAAAGATGAATACACAAGTATGTCTCGATGAAGCATTTGTTGGAATGTCATTTTTTTCTTCAAATGAGACACTTTAAACTGATTTTCATTTGGTATTGCACTTCAGGCAGAAATACGGAGATAATAATGTGACGGCTTGCAGGTTGGAACTGCTCTTCTATATCTTACCTTCTCCCGACAATCCACTCTGGCCGTGCTTTTACTTTGAAACCCACCCTGCCCCCCAATAAAACTGCTTCTGCTCCGTCCAGTTTCTCTGGTCTGTTCAGACAGCAGCCGACGCGGTTTATCAGCTACTGGCATCAGCTGATGCAAACCGGGTCCCCATTTACTCCTCCCCAACACACACATATACACATACACACACACACACACACCGTCTGACAACCTTCTCCGTGTTTTACTGCGTCGTTTTAATCCGTATTGAAACGTAGCGTTTTAAAATTGCAATTTCAAGCATTTTCTTTTTGTCTCCATAACGCCGTGAAATGTAAGTTTCACGTTAGGATTGAAAGACAGTGGGCAGATAAGAGACGTGTCTAATTGGCCTTTCCGCCCCCCCCCCCCTCAAATAACAAACAAACAATACAGATGGATTAAGATAAAGCAGATAAGTGGAGAATAACAAAAGTGTTTAAACAGCGAAGAATGCGAACTCACTTAAATTGGCCGGTGGCTAGATGCAGATCATATTTTAACATTAAAACTAGCTACAAATTGGTTTTGGAGAGCAAATTTACTGCAAAAAAGAAAAAAAAATCTTGTAATTTGACATTTGTTAGGTTTTCCCAATACAAAATTATTTGTGGCAGCATTTATCATATCAAAATGAACTCAAATGAATGTTTTTGTTTCCATTGATTAATCTCTTTCGGGGATGTGATTACTACAGCACTTAAGCGTTTTAACCTTTTTATAGGGCCAATAGCAAGTTTTAAAAAATATATTTTTTAAAAAATATCAATTATTATGATTTTTAAATGATTATCATTTTATTTTCATGATAGCAATGCATTCATTTTATCCATTGTTGATAAAAACATATTTAAAGAAAGTCAAATGATCAAAAAGAAATATACACAATGGTTACGGATACTATTTAACACATTTCATACCATTGAAGTCAACATTTTATATCATGTATTATTATTATTATTAAATTATTTAACAAAATATGGTATAAAGTACTGGTTGTGTGTATTCGATATCTGCGAATAATTGATCCATCTCGGCCTATACCCTTAAATGTATTATTGAAATTTGTATTCATTCCTTTAAAAAATATCTAGTAAATTATTGTTGAATAATGGAAAGGGTGTATTCGCACGTAAGTGTTTTTTTATCTTATGTTTGAGAAAATATTTTATTTTATTTTTACTTGTTTTTGTTTATTAGAGCCACTAACCTTGGTCAACGTAGTCACCACTTCACACACAAATGACGTCAGTATCTGGTTTAAAAAGAAAAGAAGTGTCAGTAAGAGCTGGTGACGTCACCACGTCATGAATGATTGAGGGCAAGGGGGTCCGTTTAGGGGTGATGTCATCCTCTCATTGACAGGCTGACATGAGGGAAATTGAAAGCTGCATTGTTGATGCAGACTATCATAAAATCATCAATCAGGCATGAAAAAAACATTCTAAAGCAAGGCTATTTTTCATTTTAAAAAGTCGACCAAATAAAACACAGAGAGACAATATATGCATTGCAGGAGTATGGGATGAAATTATTTTTTTTAAATAAACATCATATTAAAACAGAGAGAGAGACAAAAAAAGCATTGCGGGATTATGGGATGAAATGATTTTTAAAAAAGCATATATAGACAGACAAAAAAAGCATTTCGTGATTATGTGATGATTTTTTTAAAAACAAGATTTATTCCACTTAATGCGTGTGTATAAACGCAATTGCGTGCGTAAAAGCGACGGTTTAGTGCACAAGAATGAGGCTGAAATGTGAAAAATATTGCTTTTATTTGTTCAAAAAACAACCATATTTAGTGACGTTTTTTTGGTGGAAAAAAACGACTATGCATATATAGTAAGGCTGTTTTTTCCATTTAAAAACATGTTATTAATGACGTTAGCAAATGTTTTCTTTGAGAAGATTACATTGCAATCCCTTTGCATTCATCTCGACTCAAAAAGTAGTTGTCAGTCCCCCAAAAATTGATGACTGCTAGTTTTTGAGTTGAGTATTTAATTTTGTTTCTCTTGTGAATTCCACTGAGACTCCGTTTTGCTTAGACTTTACCATCGCAAAGATCAAATAGCCTCAGGGGGCCGTAAGGCTGCGGCATTTCAGATACTCGGAAATAAAGGTTTTGAAAAAGTCAGGTTTGTGGCACGCACTGACCTTGGTGGTCCTGAGGGGGGGCCACCAGCATAGAGACAAACTCTCCTGGGATCCTCCTGACAAGCTGACTTAATGCAGCCACTCAAGTGGGACTTTTTTTGTTTTTACTTTGAAAAAGGAGAGAATGCAGGCAAGGCAAAGACATTTTGCCTTTCCCGCCAACGTTAGCGGATAAATAGCAACTGAAGGAAGGCCCAACGTGCTCATAACTTGAATATAAAGCCAACATTTATGAGAATGAATCGATGACGTTTGGTTTTTACAGAATGGGCGACCATTAAAAATTCATTTCATCAAAAAGTTTGAACTTTATACTCGGTAGTACTATGGCTTACATGCGACTTGACTTGTTTCCTATTTACTGGCACTTACTGTATTTTTCTAAGAACTGAGCCTGAATGAAACCCTTAAAAGCCTCAAATGTTCCCCAAAAGTTGTTTTTTGTCCAAATAAGCTTGGTGTAAAGTGCATTAAAGCGCGGACCGTGCCCGTTTGCCAGGCATTTTAGTATTGAATTTAAACAGCCATTCATCGTGGACGTGTAATGGCCGACCCAACGTGCTGTGACAAGGATTTAATCATGTCTGCTTCCAGGTTACACCACAATGAGCGCTTGCGCGTGATCGATCTTGAGCACCGCTTTTATGGGAAACTGACACAGTGAGTAAATATCCACATTTTATCCTCTCAGCTTAAAAGCATCCTGGACAACAAGGCAGAGATTTAAAGAAGATATATTAAAAAGACATCCATTAGAAATAAAACACGCAATCACCGGACACTTCATTAGAAACTGTTGAATGAGTATCAATTAGCAGTCGGTTACAAATACATTATTCAGTTATGTGACGAAATATAATAACCGTATTGTGTCACCATGTGAAACGTTTCAAAACTGGTATCACAAGATTTAGCTGAAGTACTAACTGCCCAGTTTTGAATTCTGAGAGGTTCTGCGTTTAAACATTCTGAAGGAAATGTAATAGAAAAATATGATGATAGGATTTATTATTTCGGCAAAAAGAGAGCATGGTTGTATTTGGAAAATAACTCATTGGCTGACATTAACGGTGGGACTATTTTTTGTTTTTAAAGTTGTTTACTACTAATGGAAAGTGGGAGTGAATTAACATTTGCTCATTTTCTGCCAAACCTCCCACTTTAAATGGGTTGGAAGTTGAGCTTTGTCAATGGCAAGCATAATAACTAAATGTTGTCTTAATAACTGTTGTACATAATATGGTCCATTATCCTGGTATTTGTGAGGACTCTGGCCACAGCATTTTGTATTAGCTGCAGCATCCTGATTGATTTTTTTTTGTCTAGACCAGTAGATATGCCTTTGCAAACTGCTAAAAATAAATACACGGATACAATTTTCCGTGTGTTGTTTAGAGAAAATCCCTTTATGGTAATGCTAGTGCTAGCAGGCGGATTTAGCGATAAACCTTAGTTAACTGTAGAAGTTCTTGCATGGAAAATTTCTGGCTTTATTTAGTGCTTTCAATGACATTGAACCAGGATGAGAGCCGATTTTTAACCTCCGTCTTTCCTGAATTTCACAAGCGAAAAGGCAGCCTACGAGGTATTGGCAACCTTCCCAGTTCAAATTCATCTCACGTCTATCGCCATCAATTCTAGCCAACGAGTTACAGTAAATTTTTGATCACATAGTTCTTACGTAGAATCAAACAAAGATCACTCAACGTGGCCTCATCACAAACATGTGTACTTTAACTGAACCTGCGAGAGGAAATGACAAGAGTAGCAGCCTGGGGCATCACTCCAAAGAGCGTGTACACACACACGGCGAGAATCACCCCCAGCCCGTTTGAGACGCCGTGCAAGTAAATCACGGCGCCACACCCACCCATAAATCTGGAGCAGAAACAACACGGCAACAACCATTAGGAGGACAGAGCATGGCACCATGAGTCACTGTAAAACCCAGGCCGGCTCCACCTGTACCCGCCTCCCGAAGCGGTCACGAGGTGAGTAGCGAAAAGACAAACGTATCAATAGAAGCCAGGAGAAGGAATCGAGACCTTAGACTGCGCGGCGTTGACTGCACTAGGTCAGGAGTTCAAGAATGTCTCGAGGAAGTCTTTGTTTTTTAGATTTAGTGCCAAAGTTCAATTAAGCCTCTGACTCACAAGTTCACCAACTTTAATGATACGCTCGCAGCGGATGCGAACGGCGCCGGAGATTTACAGTGGCCGTCAAAAGACGCCGCCGTAACTCCCGCCTGTCAGCTTTGCTGCTCCCGGCGCAATGAATTACTCTGTCTTCCTGGATGACGCCTTCTTTTTCGGGCTCGTGTCACATGCGGTAGGCGCTTGCTAAGAGGGACGACTGGAGCCTCAACAAGACAAAAAAAAAAACAACCATAAGTTAGGAGGAATTAATATATGCCTAAAAAGAAAAACAAGTGATAAAAAGTGGGAACAATCAAAAGAAAGGAGTGGAATGAAATGTAATTTTAGGAGTTCATTCCCTTTCCGTATATCCACATCCTCAAAAGGGTCGCGGGGGGTGCCGGAGTCTATCTCCGACAACTACGGGCAACAGGCGGGGCGAATCGAGACAGACAACCAATCACAGCCAGGGGCAATTTAGAGCGTGTGCGGTCTTTTGGTCGCCCGTTGTTGCGGTCCGGGCGACCAAAAGACCGGCGACCAAAAGACCGACGACCAAAAGAGCGGCGACAAAACAAGGTAAAACAACACGGTCTACGCATCAATAAAAGCCAACAATGGCCATGAGCAGTTTTACTGAGCCGACGTGCGAGTGTATAACAGTTTGTATGTACATGAGTTGTCCCCTTAGGAAGGTTCTCCAACAAAAAACAATAAAAGTCCGGGAAATTTGGAGCTTTTCTTTAGCCTAATAATTACTAGGGCATTAAGAATGACTATATAGTAATTCACAGTTTGTATTTAGGGAATTTGAGCAACGATTTAAATGGTAATTATCAATAACCTTCCGGGCGACCAAAAGATCGGTGACCAATCGACCGTCTACCAATTTAGAGTGCTCAACCAGCCTACCCTGCAAGTTTTTGTGATGTGGGAGTACCCAGAGAAAATTCACGCAAGCCCTGGGAGCTTTGAACTCCCATCTCAGAACTGTGAAGCTGACGTGCTAATCACGTGAAAATTCAACGTACGACATCGCGGGGCGCGGCCTACTATCTGGTCAAACTGGCGCCACGCCCGACGCGTGCCCCCTGTCATCATTTGCATGCGTGATAACACTGACTTTGTATGGGAACCAATCGCGCAGCGTTGAAAAAATACGCGGCCTGAAAGCAGCATAAGGATGGTCCGGGAGGGACCGGGCCTGGACTTTCTCTTGGGACTCACTGGCAAAGGCAACAATGGGTCAGCGGGGCTCTTTGTACGCTTCCCTCCTTAATCAAACTAGCCACAGGAGTGATTGGATTTTAATACTGCTGGGCCCACCGTAATGGCGTGATGGACGGGGTCCGCTGAATTGGAGCAGGATGTCAGCCCTGTGAGGCCTCCATTAATGATATTGCTTCATTTCTTAAAGTGGCAGCGACCACTCGCCACCAGGAGATCAGCAGGCTGGTGGCTGACCCCTGCCCTTTGCTTTAAAATTTTTGGGATACTGTATATTTTTAATATATATTTGTCTTTTTTCAGGGGGGTGGCTTTTTTGTGTTGACTACTGACATACATGTGTACATAGTATTTTTATATGAACAATATCATGCAATCCTAACCTCTACAGAGACACATTTAACAAGATGGCTGCCACAAACACCACTAGATGTCCAATACGTTTGAACTAGGAAAATGCGAATGAAGGAACGTAATATTTAATTACCTTGTTTGGACCTATATTTTTTTTTAAACTTAAAATAATGTTTTAAATAAAGACGTCAAAAAAATTAACTCGGATGACTGCTGTGATGTTTCAGTGCCATTGAAAATGTCTAACCCCCAAAAACAAAAAACAAAACATGTCCCCTGTTTATTTCCTGTCTGCTTTTGAGGAGACCAACAAGGTAAATCATTCTAATGATACTTTACGTGAAATGAAAATCAGCATAACTCATCCACTAATGGCTAATTCAGGCTCGTTTTGACCCCTGCGCATCAACAAGAAAGATGAATTAGCATATTTAGTGGTCTTGGCTGTCTTGTGTCAGGGGGGACGCTGCCCCACAGGAGGAGGTCACGTCGGTCAGGCCGCCGCAGCGCAGGTACGAACCTCTGCTCCGAATTAAAAGCAGAAGGTCCGGGGTGAGCCTCCGTGACCGCGCTGACATAAATAACGGAGATTTACAAGATTTTTAAAACACTTTTAACAATACTCCGGGTTTAATGTGCTCTCTGTTTAATAATGCACTTTAGGCTTTAAGAGCACGATAAACAAACCAATAATTCACTGTTTTTTATCATCTGAGGGTGAAACGCGTTCAAAGAAGAGAGTGAAGGGATGTCGCTTGATGTTTTTGCCAGCGTTTTGAGACGTAAACGCAAGGTCTCTTTACGCTCGGAGAGATGAAAGTACGCCGAGGTGGATCTACCTAAAAAGATGGAGTGGAAGGCCACGCTCAGGGAGGAGTAAACAAAAGACTTTGGGAAGAGAAGAGTTTTGCTCGCGATATCTTTAGACATCGCAATCAAATGAGAGGCTTTCTGGGAATGGCTAAGGTTGATCTGTTCCAGGATCCTTTGCCTCTGGATTTTCCCATTAGAAATAGAAGAGGAAGAAAGTTCTGGTCAGGGTTCAAGCCAATGAACGCTTGGTAGTTTAAATGTGAGTTAACAAGTGGTCAAATAAAAATGTAGCAGCAAAATGTGGATAAAATTAACTCTTACCAAGATAACTTTGAGTTTGTCTCTTGTCCAATCATGCTCGGTGGAAAACCATTTTTACATAACTATTAGTGATTACTTGGATGAAAACCATGGCCTCTCACAAAAACGCTAGCCAACACGGTGAACACTATTTTGCCGGTTTGAGTTGTGTCACATTGCCTTTGTGTGTCTGGGAAAACTCACAGTAGCAACTGGCCTGCTTTTCAACTTGTGACGCTTTGCAGAAAAAGTCAATGATTCTCTAGCCCGCCAAGAAAAACGTCAGTGCTGAATAACAGAAAAAATATGAATCTTTCGGCAGCCAGCGGATGTTACGCTTGGACAAAACACGTACTAAGAGATGTTTTTTCCTCGGGACAGAACGCACGCTTGTGAGAAGACAACTGACGTCTGTGTTAGAGCGAAGACCTGGAACTGATCTCACACAAACACATAGACACACTCACACACTAAGGCTGACCCACTACCAGCCGCCACAAATCACTGGGCCATCTCGTATAATCCTCCTCCAGCAGCGCCGCGGCATTAAACATCCAAACAAATTGCCTCTCGTCAAGCGCTCACAGTGGGAGGACGCCAGAAGGAAACGCAAAGGTTGCAAGTGCGGTAACTCCTCTGCAGGGCTCGGAAAATAAATGAAATCGTAACGCTTTACTTCATTTGACAATAGCGATAAATTCTGGCATTGGGACAGGGACAGTAGAGAAGTCACCTACTCTGTAGGTTTCAGTACTCATATCTGTTTAAATGTATACTGAAGAGGCAAAAAATGAAAACCACACTTGTAAATTGTCATGTTTTACTGCATACCAAAATGTGCAATGTATACAGTTGATTGGTATCTTGTGTGACTCGAGGAAAATGGGATATAAAGTATGTTTGTAACTACTGGAAGTTGAAGTTGAACTTGTATTCTACTAATCTAACCAATTACAGAAACCAATTTTTTTTCACACATTTCCAGGCTGAAAATGACCAACGTGATTAAGTGATCTTGAACGATTTTGAAATCAGTCACAGAATTTTCAAATCTTACACTCTGTTTTGAATGGAAACAAATCTACAAGATTAAATACCTACACTAGCTCCAATTCGTTTCTTTGAAGGCATTGCGTAATGTATCTGACTAAGTTCACTTTCTGGGAAGAGCCATATTTCTGATTTTAGCCT